>NC_084515.1:26194531-26309531 GCF_024500385.1 Phyllopteryx taeniolatus
CACATTTTATTTTGTATTTTTTATTGATATTCATGCTGTGGTTAAAAAAAATCAGACGCTACTCACTATTGACTCAGTACGTGAGTAATTATTTCACGTTCCATGGACCCTGTTCCTCCTTGTCTGGTGACGTTGGCCGGCTTCGATGTGGCCATCCAGCACCGTGGCTCTCCATGTCTCCGCTGGCGCGAATCCGGAGTATCTACGCCCCCTATTTCGGGCTTCCTCGTCAGCTGTTCACCCTGACCCGCCAACTCCTGGTAGGTTTGGCCTGCTCAACGCCAGATCACTTGGAAAAAAAACATTTATCCTTTCAGGATGTTTTTCATATCTCAGAAACTGGACTTCCTCTTTATCTCCGAGACCTTGCTAAGTGCTGGTGAGTCCTGTGTCTTTACATAACTTTTACCTGACGAGTGCTGCTATTTCAATTCTCATCCTTCCTTCAATAATATGAAGTTTACCAGATTGCTGAAAAGCAGCCCCCCACCTCCAAACTTCACTGTTGGTATGTTTTTTTAGGGTGATGTGCTGTGCCATTTCTCCTCCAAACGTGGTGTGCGTTATGGCATCCAAAGAGTTAAATTTTGCTCTCATCCGACCAGACTACTTTTCTCCCAGTATTTAACTGGCTTGTCTAAATGTTGTTCAGCACACTTTAAATGAGCTTTGACATGCTTTTTTTTTTCCAGCAATGGGGTCTTGTGAGCGTGCATACAGGCCATGGCGGCGAAGTGCATTACTCTCTGTTTTGCTTGTGAAAACAGTACCTGCTAATTCCAGGTCTTTTTCAAGCTCTCCACAGGCCGTCCTTGGCTCTTGGACAACTCTTCTGATTATTCTTTGCACTCCTCTGTCAGAACTTTTGTGAGGAGCACCTGATCGAGGTAAATCTTTGCTGGTATAATTGGCTTTCCACTTATGTATTATGGCCCCAAACACCCTCACTGGAACATTCAGAAGCTTACATATGCACCTGTAACCAATGCCATCATGTTTTACAATAATTAATTTGCGATGGTCTTGAGACAGCTCTTTGCTCTTACCCATCATGGGGTGTTGTTAGATAAATTGTAGAAGTTATCATTTATTTGCTTAGCTTGCATTAGTATTATGGACGATTTTAGATGTCTCGCCTTCGAAAAGATGACTCAGCATCATCCGATGGAAGGGCGCCTGGACCAAGGACGTGATCGGATGTGGTCGGGTCGGGACAAGTGTTGGTCCAATATTTTGTGTTGTGTCTTATTGCTTAGAATACTATGTCTGGGAAAAACCCTTTTATTATCAAATATTATGTGTCGTGTCTTATTGTTTAGAATACTATGTCTGGGAAAAACCCTCTTATTATCAAATATTTTGTGTTGTGTCTTATTGCTTAGAACATTATGATTTGTAAATCCCTCCTATTTCAAATAAATGCAGGAGCGAGGGGCGGGATTGTTTAGAGCGTGTTGAGAGACTGTGATCTGAACAATCTCCCATACGCCCTCCTCATGAGAAACAGAAACCAGCGTCTTCATTCCTTTTGTGTCTATTTTTTATAATGTTGGGTAAGATAAATCTAACATTAAATTGATCCTTCGAGCCGGATGTCAACACACCCGAGGATTCCAGTTGTGGAGCCGACTTCTAGTTAAGAGACCGTGGCCACGGCAAGTAAGACCCTTTACTTAACTCACACCTTGGCAATGAGACCTTTTTGGAGGCCATCACTTAGGACTGAACCAGGTTATATTCAGTCCAATCCACTTTATTTATATAGCACAATTAAAACAAACACAAGGTTCCCAAAATGATGTACAATGCAATAAAAACACAGCAAAAATACAAAATAAGGATAAAAACAATAAAATAAAAAATTAGAAAAACTACATAAAACGATGTAAAATCAACACAAAATAAAATGTACTGCCCACACAAACACATACATCAGACACGCTAACTGGTGTTGAAAGCCAGGGTAAAAAGATGGGTTTTAAGCAAGGATTTAAAATGAGACAGTGATGAGGCTTGTCTGATGTGGCGTGGCAAAACATTCCACAGTTTTGAAGCTACAATAGCAAACGCTCGTTCGTTTAAGACTGGCTGTGGGCTCTGTCAGGAGCAGTTATTCAGCTGACCTGAGAGAGTGGCTGGGAATGTAGGGGTGCAGCAGCTCAGAGAGGTACGATGGGGCAAGGCCATTCAAGACTTTAAAAGCAAATAAAATAATTTTAAAATGAATCCTAAACCGAACAGGCAGCCAGTGGAGTGAAGCTAAAATAGATGAGATATGCTCATACTTTCATGTGCCAGTTAAAAGACGAGCCGCAGCATTTTGAACCACTTGGAGACGAGCAATGGAGGACCCACTAACCCCCATATATAGTGCATTGCAGTAATCCAGCCAAGTGGTCACAAAGGCGTGGATTACTATTTCAAATTGCCATTTCTGAAGGGGAGGAGGCAGCCAATCGCAGGGCACATAAAAACAAACAACCATTCGCACTCACATTCACACCTACGGGCAATTTAGAGTTGTCAATTAACCTACCATGCATGTTTTTGGGATGTGGGAGGAAACCGGAGTGCCCGGACAAAACCCACACAGGCACGGGGAGAACATGCAAACTCCACACAGGCAGGGCCGGGGATTGAACCCCGGTCCTCAGAATTGTGAGGCAGACGCTCTAACCAGTCGTCCACCGTGCCCTTTGGGGGGGAAAAAAACTGCCTGCGACGGCAGGGTGTGGGCGGGTTCCGACTTCCATGGCCACCGTCTAACAGAACAGTGTCAGAAAAATATTTGTTCTTAGCCTCTTTCACAATGTATTGGTAATGACGCAAGGAGTCTCTCAACATTAGAAAATACTTGTAATTTGTCCCGGCACGGTGGCCGACTGGTTAGAGCGTCAGCCTCACAGTTCTGAGGTGCGGGGTTCAATCCCCGTCCCCGCCTGTGTGGAGTTTGCATGTTCTCCCCGTGCCTGCGTGGGTTTTCTCCGGGCACTCCGGTTTCCTCCCACATCCCAAAAACATGCATTAATTGGAGACTCTAAATTGCCCGTAGGCATGACTGTGAGTGCGAATGGTTGTTTGTTTCGATGTGCCCTGCGATTGGCTGGCAACCAGTTCAGGGTGTACCCCGCCTCCTACCCGATGACAGCTGGGATAGACTCCAGCACGCCCGCGACCCTAGTGAGGAGAAGCGGCTCAGAAAATGGATGGATGGATGGATGTAATTTGTCCTTTTTCCACTTTCTCTCAGCTCTTCGACAAGCCTGTCTGGAAGCGCGGGTTCTTTCATTCAGGCAGGGCTCAGCCTCTGTTTTAGTATTTTACCTTCTAGTTTTTAATGGAGCCGGTGTGTGACAGGTGTGGAGGAACCAAGAGTTTAGAGCCTCAGTATCATTATACACACTTACAGGTATAACACATTTTTGCAGTCGAGAAGTAAGCAGCAGGAGAAGAGTTAATAACTCAACATCTGCGAACGAGACACAAAGTGAGGACGAGCTCCAAAACCACCTCGATCGGGACGTGCCAATGGGGCCCTCAGCCTCACAAGGCAGCCGCGATGCTTTCCCCGGCATTGGTGCCTTTTACCCCAAGGCAGTGGAGCAAGAGTGCGTCGACTGTATGAAGGGATATCCGAAAAGGAGGCTCCGTTCCTTGCCCCCCTCCCCGTAACAGTCCAATTTTCGCACATTTCCAGCGGTGATCAGATCTAGTAGTGTTTGACGATCATACACCAGCAGAGAGTTGACGGTTTGTACAAGTGTTGCAAACAGCAAAAACGCACACAACAAGTGGAGCAGCTGATGGCCTGCCTGACACACTGGCCCCATCTGGCCATGTCACTAATCCACTAATATAAATTTGCATTTACAAGGGGCTGGATTGCTGTTTGATTATTGTTAGATTTTAGGTGTTGTCTAGGCTTTGCATGCCTTTTTGAACCTCCCTTCATGTGTTCAATACTTTTTCCCTGTGTCATTTCACATTTTTACACACAACTTAATTTCTGAGTTTATTTGTTCTACTTTCTTTGTATGTATGCATTACTTGGGTTGATCCCAACATCTGGTGAAATCTTCAGGTCAATAGCACCTTTAAGAATATATACTTTACTACTTTTTCCCTGTGTCCCTTAATTTTTACGCACAACTTAATTGCTGATCTTATTTGTTCTACTTTGTATGTATAGATTATTTGGAATTGGAATGAATTTGAATTTCGAAATTTTCAGGTCAATAGCACCTTTGGAAGTGTATTTAGTGAGAAAAATGGTGACGTGTTAAATACTTATTTCAGCCGCTGTATGTATGTATGTTGGCAGCGGGTGGTGGTGTTAGGTCCCTGTGGCCTCTTCCGGGTGGCCGGTTTTCTTGGCGCCTTGGTGGGGCCGGTGGACCACCCTGGATTCTCCCGACACACAAACACACGCACACACACACACACACACACACACGCACGCGGCCCACAATGTAGCCAGATTCCGCCCAGTGTGAGACGGGTGTCCCTTGTTTGGTGGAAAGGAGGGTGGATAGGGGCACCCGACAAGAGAACAAAAAGGGGGGGCAACCCAGAGAGCAGGCACGGTGCATGAGAGCGGAGACCCCACACCAAGCAGCTATCCAGCCAGAGGGGACTGGCCCCAGGAGCACCGCCACGAGGCTAGAGAAAATCCACCTCCCCCCGTTACTATGACTGCCAGGTCCCCAACTGGCAGTCATTGGCCCTACTCCATGTATTAGTGGCCCCTGAGTGGTGTGGTGCATTCAAATCTGGAATTGGGCAGGGTTTCTAAACCTGGAAACAGCACTAACGTACTGATACCCAGTCCTACACTCGCAGTCTCCCGACCACACACCACTCCCCCAAAAACCATGAATATGTGTGTGTGCCTAGTATATGTGATTGGTGAAAAAGTGCGTGTGTGCAAAAGTGAGTGATTAAGAGGCATGGATCCTGCAGACCGGCGCATCTGGCAGGACAACCACAGGGGGAGAGGGCCGCTACACCCAGCCCCGCAGTACCGACCCTGGGACTTTTACATTTACAATATACTATTGTTATTGTCAGATGGCACTCGACCCAGGCAGAGTAATCAAAGATCTAAATTCAGCATGTTGAAGGTAGACCAGCTATCTGTTGTCGGGTATATTGGTTGAAATAAAAATGTAATTAATTTGGAAAAAGATACGGAGGAAGGTAAACGCCTGCTTTCATTTCCGGGTTAGTCCAATTTACGCTTTTAATGTTAAACTCAAACTAATCGTAAAGGGGCACCACATCACTTTTTATATGTATAACATTTAGGAGAAAGGAACGACAAACGTTTTATCAGTCTCATAATCTAAAGGTTGCTACATTTTATGAAATACGATTTCTAGATGGGCGGCACGGTGGCCGACTGGTTAGAGCGTCAGCCTCACAGTTCTGAGGACCCGGGTTCAATCCCCGGCCCCGCCTGTGTGAAGTTTGCATGTTCTCCCCGTGCCTGCGTGGGTTTTCTCCGGGCACTCCGGTTTCCTCCCACATCCCAAAAACATGCATTAATTGGAGACTCTAAATTGCCCGTTAGCATGACTGTGAGTGCGAATGGTTGTTTGTTCCTATGTTCCCTGCAATTGGCTGGCAACCAGTTCAGGGTGTACCCCGCCTCCTGCCCGATGACAGCTGGGATAGGCTCCAGCACGCCCGCGACCCTAGTGAGGAGAAGCGACTCAGAAAATGGATGGATGGATGGATTTCTAGATGACAGAGGCTTACTTAAACTCAAAACACACCCAAGAGTGGAATTTTATACAATATTTAATGAAGTCTTAAGAGGGATCTATGGGGAAACACAAAGAGGGGTCTGACGACAACAAGGAAACATGAATGGTGAAAGAAAGAAAATATGCGTAGGAAAAGGGAAATAGAACATCGTGTGTTGGACTAAAGTTGAAAACGTGAGCGTTTAATGCGTCCAGTCCGGACGAGAGAGAGAGGACCAAGTTGGGATTTTGTGTGAAGCTAGTAATGTCCCCGAAAATTATTAGGCACTAATATTGTACAGTCTGGCACCCACTGTTGTGTTACTCACGAACGTAGATCAGCTGGTCCTTGGGAGTAGTCTTTCTGCGCATGTCTCAGGAGGCGAGGAGGTAGGTTTGGTGGATGAAAAAAATGCACAAAAATAAAACAAAAACAGGCAGAAAAAGGAAAAAAAGTTGTTCTTCATGCGTTTTGTGGGAGGTTGCGACTCACTAGCAATTTCAGAGCGATCATGGTTAGCTGGATGTGTACCTGGTACTTTTAATAGCAGCTGCTCTGATCGCCTAGCGGTGGCCCACGTAGAGGTTGGGAAGCCTTGTCCGAAGGCTGCTCCGTAGCTGGGGAGCTGATAGCAAGAGCAGGAAGCAAGGCAAGAGCGAAGAACCAAGAGAGAAAGGCTGCGGGAATCAGGGGTTAAATACCCAGGGGGCGTGTCGAAGAGAACCAAGGACCAGACAAGACCACATCCATCAGCTTGAATCTAGTCTACAACTTTGACTAGAGATGGACCGATATGGGTTTTTCAGGACCGATACCGATTATTAGTAGTTAAGAAGGCCGATAACCGATATTTGGAGCAGATATTAATTTGCAGTAAAAGTGTAGAAATTGGCGTAAACATTTTTAAGAATACAAACACTTAACTTTGTTTAAATGCCTTAAGCATATGTTTATTTAACCAAACAAAATACAAATATCTTGCTATTGTTGCTCCCATGCTGACATCATCATTCCATGTTTTGCACACAGCCTTCTCTGGTGTTGTTGGCTGATTGAAATACTGCCAGACAGCGCTTTTAGACTCCATTCATCTACAAGGGTTTGGGGGGGAAAAAGAGAGGTGGGCCAGATGCTGACATATGCTCAACTCACCGTGCTTAATTTATTACAGCATTTGAGTAGCCTAAAGTTGATTTCATTATTAAATTTTATATTTTACCATGCAATAGCAGGGACCCTGTCATGTAATACTATGCTGCTACATTATTAATGATTAATATGACAAAAGCTACATAAAAACCATAATCGTTGCTCTGAGTGCAATAAAACTCCTGACAGAACACAAACAGCCATTAGGGCTTTAATGAGCTCACACAGTATTTAAAATGTTCCACCATTTTGTTTAGATCAATCACTGAATTTTACTCTCTCACACATATACTTCTTACTACCGTCACTATTTCTATATCAATATTATCAGCAGCCTTGTTCCAAGAGATTAAACCAACTGTTAAACATTAAATAGCCCATAGAATCTCAGATCATAGGATCAGAAAGCTCAAAGCAACGTTAGTAGTCGTGAGTTGAAGAGTTTTTGTGTCTTTCACGCAGACACATACTATTCTCCACATAACACACATTCTCCCATTGAGCCTGCTCTAAATCAGCGAGCTAATGTTACACTAAAAACTAGTCAGCCTTCATTTCAGCGTACTTCTCTGCAATAAAACAAGACTGAATTTATTACTCTCTCACAATCACACACACAGGCTTCTACAATCACTGTTTCCACATCGATGTCATCAACAGCAATATTTCAGGTGATTCACAAACATATCGGTGGTACTCCGAGCTAGCAGAGCTGCCGCTCATGTTGACTCCGCTCTTACTCTGGTGTTCACTGTAACGTAATGTTAGTAGTAGTTGTGAGATGTAGAGCACTGGGATGTTACAATTTTGGGAGAGTTTTCTGCCTTTACATTCGACACATGAGTTTTGCTCTCCGGATTTTCTCCACACGAGAAAACCTTTGCTCTCTCCAGCGTGTGCTTCCGCTTCCTTACTCGTGCTGTGGCTGCTTAACCAATCAGATGGCGCCGTGGGTGGGACAATGTTGGGGACAGAAATGGCAGGAGAGAGCAAGAGAGGCGTGGCTGCGTCTGAGCCGAAATAACCCAGTTTTAAATTGATTTCTTGATAGCGTCACGTCAGATTAAAAAATAAATAAATAAATAAATAAAAAAATATATATATAAATAAAAAATACAGATACCGATATATGTAAAAATTCCAAATATCGGTGCCGATAATCGGGCCTACCAAAAATTTGTTGATCTCTAATTTTGACCCATAAAATGGGTTTCAAGTCATATATTAATAAAAAATGCTGCCAACTTTGTACTCTTTACTCGTAGGTCAAGCATATAGAATTACTGTTTAAACTTTAGTTTTGGCAAATCAACTGCTTATGGTTTAAGCACATTTCATGCTGCTTAGCGTTTCAAATCAGGACAAACAGTTGTCAAAGTCTGGCAGCTGCACCGGTAAAGTTGACACACTGACACAGACATAAATTCATGCATTTGGAATATTTCTGAAGAGTTCGTGAAATAACAAAACGGACATTTTATCTTCAGTTAAAAACAACTGAATGGAGTTTATGGGTTGCAGTACTCTCGAACGCCAGTGGGTGGTGCCTTGCAGGCACGTTTGAACATTAAGCAAATAGTTTGTTGCTGTATTTGCATTCCATCGTCGATCTGTCCCTTTTGGCTGCTGTCAGTTCAAATAAAGAAAAGGACTCTTTGATGACTGTTAACCAAGAGTTCGAGGGGACCTGCTAATTAATTTAGCGTCCTAGGTGTCTTCTAGTGGATGTCTCGACCAGCAGGGCCGCTTGGAAGAAAGCAGTTTATCAAGTCATGGGGGAGTCACTGTGACACTCAGGTTGCGAGGAGCATGTCCGCTACACTGTGTAATTATGTAATTGATTTTTTTCATTCCGCAGATATTCTTTCTATTACGGTAGATCATAATATATTGCTGAACAGGTTGGAAACGTGGGTAGGACTAAATGGAACAGTCCTTAAATGGTTCAGGTCCTACCTGGAGGAAAGGAGTTATTTTTTAAACCATTGGAAGTGTTAAATCTAATCGAATGGCAATGACCTATGGGGTCCATCAAGGGTCAGTTCTTGGACCCCTCCTGTTCAGCCTTTATATGCTACTCTTGGGTCAAATTTTTCACGGAACTTTAATTTTGACTATCATAGCTATGCAGATCACCCACAGTTATATCTAGCAGTGTCTCCTGATGACTACAGTTCAATTGAGGTGTTATGTCACTGTCTAAAACAGATGAATAACTGGATGAGCCAAAAAAAAAAATTCAATTAAACCACAACAAAACTGAGATAATTGTTTTTGGCAATAAAGAAAAGAGGATTGCTGTTAGTAAATATCTGGAGTCATTCTCTTTAAAAAACTAAAGACCAAGTCCGAAACCTTTGTTTTATGATAGATTCCGACCTTACTTTCAACAGTCATCAAATGAATTATTAAAACTGCCTTCTACTATCTGAAGCACATATCCAGAGTGAAGGCTTGCATGTGTCAAGCAGACCAGGAGACGCTCATCCATGCTTTTATCGCACGGAGACTTGACTATTGTAATGGTCTTCTGACTGGACTCCCCCAGAAGAGCATTAAACAGCTTCAGCTCATTCAGAATGCTGCAGCTCGCATTCTTTACACTGGCGTCCAGTCAGCTTTAGAATAAATGTTAAAGTTCTGCTACTGGTCTATATAAATCACTGAATGGTTTAGGACCTGAATACATGAAAGAAATGCTCATGGAATATAAAACAAGTAGGCCTCTGAGATCGACAGACTCGGGTCAAATAGTGGAGCACAGAGTCCACAGCAAACATGGTGAAGCAGCATTTAGCTATTATGCTGCACACAAATGGAATAAGTTGCCAACTGAAGTGACATCAGCCCCAAGTGTGAATTTTTTTAAATTCAGGTTAAAAACACTTCCTTTTTTCTCATGCTTTTTAGAGCATTTCCACTTTTAAATTATCTTGCACAGTATGCTGTTTTGATTGTACTTTCATTTTTTTTCTTTGTTTTAAGAGTGGCGCCACGGTGGACGACTGGTTAGACCGTCTGCTTATCAGTTCTGAGGACCAGGGTTCAATCCCCGGCCCCGCCTGTGTGGGGTTTGCATGTTCTCCCCGTGCCTGCGTGGGTTTTGTCCGGGCTTTGTTAATGCAATATAATCGATGATGAGATTTAACCAGTGATTAATATTAATAGTAATAGTAATAATAATATGTTTCCAGTTTAATAAAAAAAATTCTGAGCGGCAGCTAACACAACAAGTATTGATTGTGAATATGTATTTGGGAGGTCAATTATGCTTAAGTCACCAAGTATGCATGTTGGGGAAAGTGGAATCCTGCAGTTAAAAATATAATAAGTTTCTGCGTCACCGAAGTCCAAAACCATTGAAATGCTGTGCATTCCCATATAGCATGAAAATAGGTGTCAGGGTGTTTTTTGTGCATTGCATGCCTATACTGTATTCGATGAAGAGAAGTCCATTTTCTGCAAAGTGTATTGAGTAAAGTATGTTCTATGGAGCACTTTATATTGTATAGGGTGTAAATTTTTATTTTCTGTCATCCTAAATGTATTATTAGATATCTGTATCCAGTAATTACGGTCAGCAGACATAGGGCTTTTTCCAATTTTGTGATTGGTAAGTCCGTTGATTTAGGGCATGAGATTAATTTATAAATTTTTGAGAGATTTTTTTTCCTTTGTGGGAGTAACTTCACTATTTGTTTAACAAACTCTGGAGTTTTAGTATTATTTTTATTTATTTAGTTATTGCTGTTTTAAATTTACTGTATTAAAGGAAGTCACTGATGGTGTAGTGGTACACTCACCTGACTTTGGTGCAGGCAGCGTGGGTTCAGTTCCCACTCAGTGACGGTGTGAGTGTGAATGGTTGTCCGTGTCTATATGTGCCCTGTGACTGACTGGCGACCAGCTCAGGGTGTAGTCCGCCTTTCGCCCGAAGTCTGCTGGGATAGGCTCCAGCGTCCCGCGACCCTAACCAGGATAAGCGGTGTTGAAAATGGATGGATGGATGGATGGATGTATTAAAGGAAGTTTACGCCTGTTATTTGAAATTCTTGGAACAGTTCATCACGTTTCATAAATATATTATTGTTAAATAGTTGTTGTAGGTGGTCAATTCCACGTTGTTCCTATATGCTAAAGTAAAAGGTTATGTTGTTAATTCGAAATCTGGATCGTGCCAGATTGGGGAGATCATACTGGAAACTAATTGAGATTCTGTAGCTTCTCAACTTTTCCACCAAGCCGTTAAGGTGGATGTGATTACTGGGTTCTTGAAACACTCAGGGAGTTTAAGACTTGTAAAAATAAATGAGTTTTGAGAGTTTGATGTTGTTGCAGTCTATCTGTTCAAATTCAAGACAAAAATGATGCTCCTCATTGTGTTGCATCCATTTAACGAGGTATTTTCATTGGTTAGTTAAATAAAAGTGTTCGAGAGGAAAAAAATCTTTTCTTGAGAAAGAGTGGTGTCCCGACGAAAAAAATGTGTACTCTCTTTTTATACGTTTTTTTCGCCTCCATGTGTCAACGAGTTCAAAGTCATCCATATAGTGCTCTAATATATTGGCCCATTGTGGTTGATTGATATTTTTGAGATTTGAGCGATCCATAAAGGGATTAAGAGTAAGGTTAAAGTCACCTCCCATGGTAATTGTAGAATTGGCTGACAAATTAAATTGTGGAAATAGTGTGTGGAAAAAGGCCGGGTCATCTTTATTAGGAGCGTATATATTGACAATTTTGAATAGTTTGTTAAATATTGTTGCCTGTATAATTATGTATCGGCCTTCTGGATCCGCTACTTTACTATTTATTATAAAAAAGTAGTCTTTTATGAACTAGTATTGAGACTCCTCTTTGTCTGCTGTTATAAAAAGCAGAGAGTGCCTGAGTGAAATTAGTCAGAGGCATTTTTCTTCTGATTCGTTAAGGTGTGTTTGTTGTAATAGTAGGAGGTCTGTTTTAAATTTAGTGATTATAATTCATAATCTTCGATCTCTTTGCTTGTGATCAAATCAGAATCAGAATCATCTTTATTTGACAAGTATGTCCAAAAAAACACACAAGGAATTTTTCTCCGGTAGTTGGAGCCGCTCTAGTATGACAACAGACAGTCAAATGACAGAGAACACTTTTGAGACATAAAGACATTGACAAAAAAAAAGTCACTGAGCAATAAAGGGTTGCAAGTTGTTTTTTGACAATTGTGCAAAAGATGCAGAGTCCTCTAGCACAGTTCGAATGACTAATATTGCAATAGTCCGGTGCAATGACCATTGTGCAAAGGGCGCTGAGACTTCAAGGAGTGTATGCAATTTAAAGTGACGAGTAGTGCGATAATCTGGGACAAAGTTGATTGTGCAAATGTTGCAGGTACTCCTCAATCAGTGTGAAAATGGAGCAGATGCTACTCTGGCATGAGTGGCCAGTATTGGTCAACAACAGATATGCAAATAGTGCAGCGTGGCGAGACTACTACAGTGAGTGCACGAGTAATATATAATTGGCCCCACAGAAATGTGACAACGAACTCAAGTCAAAAAATTGCCAGCATGTTGTAATGGAATTGGAGGTTAGGTGTTTAAGAAGTTGATTGCAAGAGGGAAGAAGCTGTTGGAATGTCTGCTAGTTCTAGTTTGCATTGATCGGTAGCACCTACCTGAGGGAAGGAGCTGGAAGAGCTGGTGACCGGGATGTGGAGGGTCTGTGAGGTTTTTGCACGATCTTGTCTTAGTTCTGGCAGCGTGCAAGTCCTCAAGGGTGGGTAGGGGGGTACCGACAATCTTTTCAGCAGTTTTGATTGTCCGTTGCAGTCGGAGTTTGTCCTTTTTTGTAGCAGCACCAAACCAGACTGTGATGGAAGAACACAGGACTGATTCGATGACCGCAGTGTAGAACTGCTTCAGCAGCTTCTGTGGCACGCTGTGCTTTCTCAGAAGCCGCAGGAAGTACATCCTCCGCTGGGCCTTTTTGAGGACCGAGTTGATGTTGGTCACTCACTTCAGGTCCTGAGAGACTGTAATTGCCAGGAACGTGAAGGTCTCGACGGTTGACACAAGGCAGCTGGACAACGTGAGGGGCAGCTGTGGCGAAGGATGCCTCCTGAAGTCCACGATCATCTCTGCAGTCTTGAGCGTCTTCAGCTCCAGGTTGTGTCGGCCGCACCACAGCTCCAGCCGCTCCGCTTCCTGTCGATATGCAGACTCGTCACCGTCGTTGATGAGGCCGATGACAGTGCTGTCATCTGCAAACTTCAGGAGTTTGACAGCCGGGTGCGCTGAGGTGCAGTCGTTTGTGTAAAGAGAGAAGACCAGTGGAGAGAGGACACAACCTTGGGGTGCCCCAGTGCTGATGCTGCGTGTGGATGAGGTGGCCTCCCCCAGCCTCACCTGCTGTGTCCTGCCCGTCAGAAAGCTGTAAATCCACTGGCAGATGGCAGGTGAGACGCTGAGCTGGAGAAGCTTGGATGAAAGGAGTTCAGGGATGATGGTGTTGAACGCTGAGCTGAAGTCCACGAACAGGATCCTCGCGTAGGTCCCTGCACTGTCAAGGAGTTCTAGGATGAAGTGCAGTCCCATGTTGACTGCATCATCCGCAGACCTGTTCGCTCGGTAGGCAAACTGCAGGGTGTCCAGCAGGGGACCTGTGACGCTCTTGAGGTGGTCCAGCACGAGACGTTCAAAGGACTTCATAACCAAAAATGTCAAGGTGACAGGCCTGTAGTCATTTAGACCCGAGATTGCAGGTTTCTTGGGGACATGGAATGATGGTGGAGAATTTGAAACAGGAAGGTACTTCGCACAGTTCCCGAGATCTATTTAAGATCTGAGTGAAGACTGGCACGAGCTGGTCCGCGCAGACTTTGAGGCAGGATGGGGACACATGGTCTGGGCCTGCCACTTTGTTAAACTTTTGTTGTTTGAAGATGCGCCTCACATTCTGTTTGCGGATGGTTAACACAGAAGTCAGTGGTGTGATAGGGGTCGTTGGTGCGACTGGGTGAGTGTGGGGTGTGAAAGTGTCCTTTTCAAATCTGCAGTAGAAGGTATTCAAGTTGTTGGCTAGTGCGCTATTGTTCTCAGCTTGGGGGGATCGTCGCTTGTAATTAGTCAGCGATTGGAATGCATGGCAGACTGATTTAGAGTCGTTAGCATTAAACTGTTTTTCCAACTTTGTCGTTCGTGTTAGCTTGAGGCGGAATATAGGCGCCAGCCAGAATGAATGATGCAAACTCCCGCGGCAAGTAGAATGGCTTACAGTTCAAAAACAGCGACTCCAAATGCGGGCTGCAGTGTGTGCTGAGCTCCGTGACGTCAGTACACCATTTTTCATTGATATAGAAGCATATCCCGGCGCCTTTTGTTTTCCCCGATGATTCCATGTCGCGGTCTGCTCGGTGAAGATGGAAGCCGGGAAGCATGACGGCACCATCGGGTACAGCATCGCAAAGCCAATTCTCCGTAAAGCACATGGCAGCGGAATGTCCGAAGTCTTTACTGGTCTTTATCAGGAGATGAAGCTTGTCCATTTTGTTGGAGAGGGAGCGTACATTCGCGAGGTGGATCGACGGGAACGCCAATCTGTATCCTCTCTTGCGGAGTTTCACCTGGATGCCGGCTCGCTTCCCTCTGTGGCACCGCCTCCATGCGCCGAAGACTGCGGACGCTGCTCCGGTAAGTAACTCGGGGAAAATTGAGCGGATTTGCGAAAGTTGGTGAAAGAAAGTCCGGAGTAGCCTCCTTGATGGTTAGCAAGTCTCCCCTTGTATAAGTGAGTCGTGTAATGTCTCCAAAGACGAACGAAAAACACAAAAACAAAAACAATACTGGAGAGCGCGTAACCGAGGCGACCACACTGGTAGGCGCCATCTTGGATTTCAATGCTATTGACATTCCATGACACAAACGTTCAGTGTGACATACTTTATAATGGTTGCATGGAAAGTAATTTTGAGTAGATTTTGTACTATGTATTCTTTTGTTGTTGTTTTTTGACAGTTTGCGGCAATGTTATGGTGTTATGTTGATAGATGTTATATAAAGAGGGTGATAAGGATGATATGTTGAAGTACAGCAAAGCCAAGGTACATAAAAGGGTAGCAAACGAACATAAAGCAGAGAAAACAAACAATAGCGCTGAGGGGATAATATTACGTGTAGCTGTTTGTAGTGCACGGGGAAAGTTGTGAGGATTGTGTGTTTGGTGTGTGTGTGTGTGTGTGTGTGTGTGTGTGTATGTGTGTGTGTGTGTGTGATTGAAGAAAAAGAGCAGGGAAACAGACAGAAAAGAGTGAGGAGCCATGCTGGTGGGATGCGTGGTTCCGTTCCTTTGTGTGTCTCAGCAAAATGAAGAAGAAGGAAACAACAGCCAAGTGTTTGACAATTAATAATGACAACAAATCAGGAGAAGTACTAATCTAGACGACCCAGGGGGTGACGTTGGCATCACGAAACAGTTGACCGTTGACAAACAGTTTGTTGACAACCAACCACGGTCGTTTGCCTTTCTCACAGTTCTTCATCGACGGGTACAAGATTTTACGCCTCTCGTTGATTTCCTTTGGGAACTGGTCGTTCATTTCAAAAGATAACTATTTGATCTCACGACCTTTTGTTTTCATCCAAAAATATTTGTTGGAAGTGTTCAAACTTTGCAATGATGGGACGTTGTCGGTTTTCTGGACGGGCGCCTCCTAATATATATATACCTATATACACCCATATACATATATATATATACATATATATATACATATATACACACATATATATATATATATACATATATACACACACACATATATATATATATATATATATATATATATATATATATATATATATATATATATATATATACATATATACACACACACACATATATATATATATATATATATATATATATATATGTGTGTGTGTATATGTGTGTATATATATATATATATATATATATATATATATATATATATATATATATGTGTATATATGTATATATATATATATATATATATATATATATATATATATATATATATATATACATATATATATATATATATATATATACATATATATATACATATAGACCAGAATTTCCTCTAAGCCATCCAGAAGTCCATATCCATGGCCTCACCGAACTCCTCCCACGGCCGAGTTCCTGATTTGCAGTTTTGCTTTTCAATGTGTTTTTTGATACGCAAAACCCACAAATTGAGATGCGAGACCGCTTAATTTGAGCCTTGCACACATACATAGGTAAGCAATGTTGTGCGTCAGTGGATGCAGATTTACAATGGCTTTTGCGTCCCTGATCATTTTTTGTGCGTCTAGGATGCGGGACGCACATCAAACAAGATCCCTGTGTGATGCTGCTTTAATTGAAATTGTGGGTGCAATGGCTTGGGCCATTATGTTTGGGAAACCCTTGTTAAATTTAAGCTTTTTGGTGATGTCTGTATAGGAACTGAACGTAAATTGTGGTCAGTGAAATAATTGCACATCGACATGAATTGAAGGTTTAGTGTTGATTGTGAAATGCCACAAATGTCTCCAATCTCCAGCTAAAATGTCCCGGTGGCCAAAAGTCCCAGTGACGGATGGCTTTGTAAACCTCTTATTGCATTCTATTTGTCGTTCACTGTTTTAGCATAAGGTTTTGTCTGTACACATGGTCAGAGCTGTGTAAATTTACGCACGTCCCCATGAACACCAGAGGGGTAGCAAAGTCCTGTATCTGTATGACTAAGATGTGTGGATGATAGGCACTGCCAGGCCCACTGGGAGAAAATTAGGGTTCAGTGTCTTGCCTAAGGACACTTCGACATGCGGACAGTCGTAGCAGGGATTCGAACCTGTTCTACCTACTGAGCCAAAGCCACCCCAACATAATCCCATTGGTATCGCAAGACAAGTCCAGATCTGTATGACAGACCACCAAGGACTCCACGAAAAGAGGTTTGATGAAGATCTGATATTGTATTTCAAAATAAAAATCTTTGAAAACTGCATATTTTGCTGTCATTACTCCTGACTGAAAAAATCTGTTAAATATTTGTATTGAGATATCGCAACACCGGTCCAGTTCTGAGGGACACTACACCTCCCCAGGTCTCCAACAAAAGAGGTCCCATCGAAATCTGATGTGGCATTTCAAAATAAAAGTCCCCTGAAATTGCTATATTTCACTGTCATGAACACGGATTTAAAATATTCATTCAAAAAATCTGAGTTATCGCAACACCAGTCCAGCTCTGGGGGACACTACACCACCCCAGGTCTACAACAAAAGAGGTCCCATTGAAATCTGATGTGGCATTTTAAAATAAAAGTCCCCTGAAATTGGTATATTTCACTGTTACTACCACTGATTTAAAATATTCATTACGAAAATCTATGAGTTATCGTAACACCAGTCCAGTTCTGGGCGACACTACACCTCCCCAGGTCCTGAACGAAAGAGGTCCCATCCTAATCTGATGTGGCATTTCAAAATAAAAGTCCACTGAAATTGGTATATTTCACTGTCATGAACACGGATTTCAAAAATTCATTTAAAAAATCTATGAGTTATCGCAACATCAGTCCAGTTCTGGGCGACACTGCACCTCCCCAGGTATACAACAAAAGTGGTCCCACCCAAATCTGATGTCCATCCATCCATCCATTTTCTACCGCTTATCCGAGGTCGGGTCGCGGGGGCAGTAGCTTTAGCAGACACCCAGACTTCCCTCTCCCCAGCCACTTCATACAGCTCTTCCGGGGGGATCCTGATGCGTTCCCAGGCCAGCCGAGACACGTAGTCTTTCCACCGTGACCTGGGTCGTCCCCGGGTCTCCTTCCGGTGGGACGTTCCCGGAACACCTCACCAGGGAGGCGTATGGGAGGCATCCGAATCAGATGACCCAGCCACCTCATCTGGCTCCTCTCAATGCGGAGGAGCATCGGCTCTACTTTGAGCTCCTCCCGCATGACCGAGCTTCTCACCCTATCTCTAAGGGAGAGCCCGGATACCCTGCGGAGGAAACTCATTTCGGCCGCTTCCATCCAGGATCTCTTTCTTTCGGTCACGACCCACAGCTCATGACCATAGTTGAGAGTAGGAACGTATATCGACCGGTAAATTGAGAGCTTCGCCTTTCAGCTTAGCTTCTTCTTTACCACAAGGGACCGATACAAAGTCCGCATCACTGCAGACGCTGCACCGATCCGCCTGTTGATCTCCCGTTCCATTCTTCCCTCACTCGTGAATAATACCCCAAGATACTTGAACTCCTCCACTTGGACCAGGATCTCATCCCCGACCTGGAGAGGGCACGCCACCCTATTCCGACTGGGGACCATGGTCTCAGATTTGGAGGTGCTGATTCTCATCCCAGAAGAGATGCAATACTGAGGCTACCAAAACGGACCCCCTGTACGCCTCGGCTGCGCCTAGAAATTCTGTCCATGAAAGTTATGAACAGAATCAGTGACAAAGAGCAGCCTTGGTGGAGTCCAACCCTTACCGGAAAAGAGTCCGACTTACTGCCGGCAATGCGGAACAAACTCTGACACAGTCCTTGTACGACCAAACAGCCCATGCCAGAGTTCTTGCTTCAGCGACCACCAAAGCTGCATTCCTCTTGGCCAGCCGGTACCCATCAGCTGCCTCAGGAGTCCCACAGGCCAAAAAGGCCCGATAGGACTCCTTCTTCAGCTTGACGGCATCCCTCACCGTTGGTGTCCACCAACGGGTTCGGGGATTGCCGTCATGACAGGCAATGACCACCTTACGGCCACAGCTCTGATCGGTCGCCTCAGCAATGGAGGCACGGAACATGGTCCACTCGGACTCGATTTCCCCCGCCTTCCCCAGAACCAAGATGGCGCCTACCAGTTGGGTCGCCTAGGTAACGCGCTCTCTAGTATTGTTTTTGTGTTTTTCGTCCGTCTTCTGAGACCTTACACGACTCACTTACACAAGGGGAGACCTGCTAACCATCAAGGAGGCTACTCCGGACTTTCTGTCACCAACTTTCGCAAATCCGCTCTGTTTTTTCCCCGAGTTACTCACCGGAGCGGCGTCCGCGGTTTTCGGCGCATGGAGACGGAAGCGGCGCCACAGAGAGAAGCGTGGTGGCATTCAGTTGAAACTCAGCAAGAGAGGACACAGATTGGCGTTCCCGTCGATCCACCTCGCGAATGTACGCTCCCTACCCAACAAAATGGATGAGCTTCATCTTCTGTTAAAGACCAGTAAAGACTTCGGAAGTTCCGCGGCCATGTGCTTCACGGAGACCTGGCTTTGCGACGCTGTACCCGATGGCGCCGTCATGCTGCCCGGCTTCCACATTCATCGAGCGGACCGCGACATGGAATCATCGGGGAAAACAAAGGGCGGCGGGATATGCCACTATATCAACGAAAAATGGTGTACGGACGTCACGGAGCTCAGCACACACTGCAGCCCGCATTTGGAGTCGCTATTTTTAAACTGTAAATCATTCTAATCACCACGTGAGTTCGCATCATTCATACTGGCTGGAGTCTACATACCGCATCAAGCTAACACGAACGCCGCACTGCTAACGCTCGCCGAACAAGTCAATGAAATTGAAAAAAAACACCCGGACTCACCCCTCATTATTCTCAGGGACTTTAACAAAACTAAACTCAACCACGAACTCCCTAAATACCAGCAGCACATCGACTGTCCTACCAGGGAAAATAATACTTTAGACCACTGCTACACTATGGTAAAAAATGCATACCGTGCTATACCTCGTGCAGCCCTGGGCTCGTCTGATCACTGCTTAATTCACTTAATACCGACGTAAAGGTAAGAACTTAAATGCGCGAAGCCCACAGTGAAAACAGTGAAAAAGTGGACCAATGCAGACGACACAGTTTTCTTTGTTCATGGTCGCTCCAAAGATACTGTTGCTGCTAAACTCACTAATACAATGTCCTGTGTCACAACTTGGTTGCAGGAGTGCTGTCTCCAGCTAAACGTTTCTAAAACTGTAGGCATGTATTTCACTAAAACAAATAGAGTATCACCTGACCCCGACATACTTGTTAATGGAGAAAAAATGCAAATTGTCAGCCAATACAAATATCTTGGGTTAATAATAGATCCACAGCTTTCCTTTAAAGCCCATATTGAAAAATTGTGTAAAAACATCAAATTAAACCTCGCAAATTTTCGTGCAATTCGGAATGAAATGTCAACTGAAGCTGCAAAAATTTAACTGCATTCAATGATTCTTAGTCACTTTAACTATTGCATAACCAGTTGGTCCCAGGCTGGTCAGAATGCAAAAAAAAACATTGGAAGTTTTGTACAAACAAGTAATTAAAGTGATGGATAAACACCTATAGCTGCCAACACTAAAAGACAAGTATGTTATGTTGTCTTTTTGTTATGATCAAAAAAATTATGGTTTTATTCTCTCTTAATAGTATAGTTTGATTATGTATCCTGTATTATATTGTCTTGTAGATGTATTTTACTGCTTTTTTACATCATGGCCAGGGGACTACAGCCTTCTGGCTAATTCTGCCTTTTTTAACCATGTGTACTTCATGTGTTTTATGAAATTGCATTGTCCCCTTTCAAAAATAAACTGATAAACTGAAGCAAATATGGAACTTCAAAGCTGCTTAGACTTCACAGACTGGAGTGTCTTTTGAAAATTCAGCTGGCAGCCTGGATGAATATACGGACACTGTTACATCCTGTATCAGTTTCTGTGAAGATGTGTGTGTACCAACAAAATCATTTTGCACATTCAACAACAACAAGCCGTGGTTCACTGCTAAACTTAAGCAGCTTCGCCAAGCTAAGGAGGACGCATATCAGAGCGGGGACAGGGCCCTGTATAATTGAGCTAGAAACCAGCTGACTAAAGAAATTAACATTGCAAAGAGGAACTATGCAGCAAAGTTGGAAAAACAGTTTAGCGCAAACGACTCTAAAGCAGTCTGGCATGCATTCCAATCGCTGACTAATTACAAGCGACGATCCCCCCCAAGCTGAGAACAACAGCACACTAGCCAACGACTTGAATATCTTCTACTGCAGATTTGAAAAGGACAGTTTCACACCACACACCCATCCGGCCGCACCCCCAACCACAATCACACCTCTGACTTCTGCGTTAACCATCCATGAACAGGATGTGAGACGCATCTTCAAACAACAAAAGATTAACAAAGCTGCATGCCCGGACCATGTATCCCCATCCTGCCTCAAAGTCTGCGCGGACCAGCGCGCTCCAGTCTTCACTCAGATCTTCAATAGATCTCTGGAACTGTGCGAAGTACCATCCTGTTTCAAACGCTCCACCATCATTCCAGTCCCCAAGAAACCTGCAATTTCGGGTCTGAATGACTACAAGCCTGTCGCTTTGACATCTGTGGTCATGAAGTCCTTTGAACATCTCGTGCTGGACCACCTCAAGAGTGTCACAGGTCCCCTGCTGGACCCCCTGCAGTTTGCCTACCAAGCGAACAGGTCTGCGGATGATGCAGTCAACATGGGACTGCACTTCATCCGAGAACACCTCGAGAGTGCAGGGACCTACGCGAGGATCCTGTTCGTGGACTTCAGCTCAGCGTTCAACACCATCATCCCTGAACTCCTTTCATCCAAGCTTCTGCAGCTCAGCGTCTCACCTGCCATCTGCCAGTGGATTTACAGCTTTCTGACGGGCATGACACAACAGGTCAGGCTGGGGGAGGCCACCTCATCCACACGCAGCATCAGCACTGGGGCGCCCCAAGGTTGTGTCCTCTCTCCGCTGCTCTTCTCTCTCTACACGAACGACTGCACCTCAGCGAACCCGACTGTCAAACTCCTGAAGTTTGCAGATGACACCAGTGTCATCGGCCTCATCAAGGACGGTGACGAGTCTGCATATCGACAGGAAGCGGAGCAGCTGGAGCTGTGGTGCGGCCGACACAACCTGGAGCTGAACACGCTCAAGACTGTAGAGATGATCGTGGACTTCAGGAGGCATCCTTCGCCACAGCTGCCCCTCACGTTGTCCAGCTGCCTTGTGTCAACCGTCGAGACCTTCAAGTTCCTGGGAATAACAATCTCTCAGGACCTGAAGTGGGTGACCAACATCAACTCCGTCCTCAAAAAGGCCCAGCAGAGGATGTACTTCTTGCGGCTTCTGAGAAAGCACGGCCTGCTGAGACAGTTCTACACAGCGGTCATCGAATCAGTCCTGTGTTCTTCCATTACAGTCTGGTTTGGTGCTGCTATAAAAAAGGACAAACTCCGACTGCAACGGACAATCAAAACTGCTGAAAGGATTGTCTGTACCCCCCTACCCACCATTGAGGACTTGCACGCTGCCAGAACTAAGACAAGGGCGTGCAAAATCCTCTCGGACCCTCCGCACCCCGGTCACTAGCTCTTCCAGCTCCTTCCCTCAGGTAGGCACTACCGATCAATGCAAACTAGAACTAGTAGACATTCCAACAGCTTCTTCCCTCTTGCGATCAACTTCTTAAACACCTAACCTATAATTCCATTACAACAAGCTGGCAATTTTTTGACTTGAGTTCGTTGTCACATTTCTGTGGGGCCAATTATATATTACTCGTGCACTCACTGTAGTTGTCTCGCCATGCTGCACTATTTGGATATACTGGCCACTCATGCCAGAGGAGCAACTGGTCCATTTGCACACTGATTGAGGAGTATCTGTAACATTTGCACAACCAACATTGTCCCAGATTATCGAAATACTCGTCACTTTAAACCGCATACACTCCTTGAAGTCTCAGCGCCCTTTGCACAATGGTCATTGCGCCGGACTATTGCAAGACTTTGCAACAAGGATGCAAATGGCTGTAGTGAACACTTTTTTCCAGAAGAGGCACGAACATAGGGTGACCTACAAGAGCGGAGGTAGCAGCACACAGGTGGATTACATCTTGTGCAGACGATGTAATCTGAAGGAGGTTACCAACTGTAAGGTAGTGGTAGGGGAGAGTGTGGCTAGACAGCATAGGATGGTGGTGTGTAAGATGACTCTGGTTGTGGGGAGGACAATTAGGAAGACAAAGGCAGAGAAGAGAACCATGTGGTGGAAGCTGAGACAGGACGAGTGTTGTGCAGCTTTTCGGGAAGAGGTGATACAGGCTCTCGGTGGACGGGAAGAGCTTCCAGAAGACTGGACCACTGCAGCCAAGGTGATCAGAGAAGCAGGCAGAAGAGTACTTGGTGTATCTTCTGGCAGGAAAGGAGAGAAGGAGACTTGGTGGTGGAACCTCACAGTACAGGAAATCATACAAGGTAAACGGTTAGCTAAGAAGAAGTGGGACACTGGGAGGACCGAGGAGAGGCGAAAGGAATACATTGAGATGTGACACAGGGCAAAGGTAGAGGTGGCAAAGGCAAAACAAGAGGCATATGATGACATGTATGGCAGGTTGGACACTAAAGAAGGAGAAAAGGATCTATACAGGCTGGCCAGACGGAGGGCTAGAGATGGGAAGGATGTGCAGCAGGTTAGGGTGATTAAGGATAGAGATGGAAATATGTTGACTGGTGCCAGCAGTGTGCTAGGTAGATGGAAAGAATACTTCGAGGAGTTGATGAATGAGGAAAATGATAGAGAAGGGAGAGTAGAAGAGGCAAGTGTGGTGGACCAGGAAGTGGCAATGATTAGTAAGGGGGAAGTTAGAAAGGCATTAAAGAGAATGAAAAATGGAAACGCAGTTGGTCCTGATGACATTCCTGTGGAGGTATGGAAGCATCTAGGAGAGGTGGCTGTGGAGTTTTTGACCAGCTTGTTCAATAGAATTCTAGTGCGTGAGAAGATGCCTGAGGAATGGAGGAAAAGTGTACTGGTGCCCATTTTTAAGAACAAAGGTGATGTGCAGAGCTGTGGCAACTATAGAGGAATAAAGTTGATGAGCCACACAATGAAGTTATGGGAAAGAGTAGTGGAGGCTAGACTCAGGACAGAAGTGAGTATTTGCGAGCAACAGTATGGTTTCATGCCTAGAAAGAGTACCACAGATGCATTATTTGCCTTGAGGATGTTGATGGAAAAGTACAGAGAAGGTCAGAAGGAGCTACATTGTGTCTTTGTAGATCTAGAGAAAGCCTATGACAGAGTACCCAGAGAGGAACTGTGGTACTGCATGCGGAAGTCTGGAGTGGCAGAGAAGTATGTTAGAATAATACAGGACATGTACGAGGGCAGCAGAACAGCGGTGAGGTGTGCTGTCGGTGTGACAGAAGAATTTAAGGTGGACGTGGGACTGCATCAGGGATCAGCCCTGAGCCCCTTCCTTTTTGCAGTGGTGATGGATAGGCTGACAGATGAGGTTAGACTGGAATCCCCGTGGACCATGATGTTTGCAGATGACATTGTGATCTGCAGTGAAAGCAGGGAGCAGCTGGAGGAACAGTTAGAAAGATGGAGGCATGCACTGGAAAGAAGAGGAATGAAGATTAGCCGAAGTAAAACAGAATATATGTGCATGAATGAGAGGGGTGGTGGGGGAAGAATGAGGCTACAGGGAGAAGAGATGGCAAGGGTAGAGGACTTTAAATACTTGGGGTCAACCGTCCAGAGCAATGGTGAGTGTGGTCAGGAAGTGAAGAAACGGGTCCAAGCAGGTTGGAACGGGTGGAGGAAGGTGTCAGGTGTGTTATGTGACAGAAGAGTCGCTGCTAGGATGAAGGGCAAAGTTTATAAAACAGTGGTGAGGCCAGCCATGATGTATGGATTAGAGACAGTGGCACTGAAGAGAAAACAGGAAGCAGAGCTGGAGGTGGCGGAAATGAAGATGTTGAGGTTCGCTCTCGGAGTGACCAGGTTGGATAAAATTAGAAATGAGCTCATCAGAGGGACAGCCAAGGTTCGATGTTTTGGAGACAAAGTTAGAGAGAGCAGACTTCAATGGTTTGGACACGTCCAGAGGAGAGAGAGTGAGTATATTGGTAGAAGGATGATGAGGATGGAGCTGCCAGGCAAGAGAGCTAGAGGAAGACCAAAGAGAAGGTTGATGGATGTCGTGAGGGAAGACATGATGGCAGTTGATGTTCGAGAGGAGGATGCAGGAGATAGGCTCTCATGGAAAAGGATGACGCGCTGTGGCGACCCCTAACGGGACAAGCCGAAAGGAAAAGAAGAAGTCATTCGAACTGCTCTAAGTGCTAGAGGACTCTGCATCTTTTTGCACAATTGTTTTTTGTCAATGTCTTTATGTCTCCAAAGTGTTCTGTAAATTGACTGTCTGTTGTACTTGAGCGGCTCCAACTACCGGAGACAAATTCCTTGTGTGTTTTGGACATACTTGGCAAATAAAGATTATTCTGATTCTGATAAATTGCTGTTTTTAAATGGTGATTTTATTCCATCCAGCCATCCATTTTCTGAGCCATTTCTCCTCACTAGGGTCACGCTGGAGCCTATCCCAGCTATCATCGGGCAGGAGGCGGGGTACGCCCTGAACTGGTTGCCAGCCAATCGCAGGGCACATAGGAACAAACAACCATTCGCACTCACAGTCATGCCTACGGGCAATTTAGAGTCTCCAATTCATGCATGTTTTTGGGATGTGGGAGGAAACCGGAGTACCCGGAGAAAACCCACGCAGGCACGGGGAGAACATGCAAACTCCACACAGGCGGGGCCGGGGATTGAACCCGGGTCCTCAGAACTGTGAGGCTGACGCTCTAACCAGTTGTACACCGTGCCGCCAGTGATTTTATTGATTAAAGAAAAACTATTCAAAGCTACCTAGCCCTGTTTGAAAAGTCATGGTTCCCTAAACCTCGTAAATGGTTGGACCACCCTCAAGGAGCAACAACAGAAAACAAGGGGTTTCTATAACTGGCAATGAGTCTCTGTGGAGATATTTTGTCCCACTCTTCCTTGCAGAATTGCTTTAATTCAGCAACAGTGCAGGGTTTTCAAGCATGAACATCCTTTTAAGGTCATGCCTGCTGGTGTGTTTTGGATCGTTATCCTGCTGTAGAACCCGCGCGCGCTTCAGCTTGAGGTCACACACTGGTGGCCTAACATTCTCCTTCAGGATTTTCTGGTAAAGAGCAGAATTCATAACACAATCACAGCCAGTCATTAAGGTTCTGAATGAAGGAGTGGGGCAGCCCCAAACTATCACACTATCACCATCATGTTTGACTGGTGGTATAATGTTCTTTTTCTGAAATGCTGTCTCACATTTATGCCAGATATAACCAGACACACACCTTCCAAAAAAATTCAACTTTAATCTCATCAGTTCATAGTATATACTCCCAAAATTCTATCCAATTTTTCTTTTCTTTTGCAAAAATAAGATGAGTCTTTGTGTTCTTTTTGGTCAGCAGCAGTTTGGATGCCATTTTTCCCAAGTGGGTTCCTGACTGTTTTTTTCATGAGCACTGACCTTAACTGAAGCAAGGGAGGCCTGCAGTTCTTTAGATGTTGTCCTCGGTTTCTTTGTGACCCCCTGGAGTCATCATGTCCGATGTCATTTTTTTAAGTCCGCCAACTCCTGGGAGAGTGTTCACTACTGTTCCATGTTTTCTCCATTTGTGGATAATGGTTCTCACAGGGTTTCATTGTCGTCTGAAAGCTTTCGAAATGGCCTTGTAACCTCTGACATGTCATTTACTTTTCTCATCTGTTCTTGAATTTCTTTGACTTGTGGCATTTTGTTGCGGCTTTTTTGAGAGCTTTGGGCAGACTTCATTTTGTGAAGCGTTTGAAGTGATTTCATGACTGAACATGTCTGTAGGTAATCAGGCTTGGGTGGGGTAATTGAAAATGCACTCAGATTTCCCAAAAATGTGATTAGCCAGAGTTAATTAATTTTTCACACAGGGCCAGATTGCTTTACTTTTTTGCCTTAATTAATAAAATAACCATTGATAAACTGCATTTCATTTTTAACTGAGTTATCTTTGATATTTACATGTGTTTGATGTTCTTAAACAAAACAAGGGAAATGTGCAAAAAAACAATTTGAGAAGGGGGAAAATTATTTTTCACAGCACTGTATTTCTCAATTTTTAAACATGTTGAATGTATTTAGAAACAAATTTTTAAATTCACTTTACAGGATCTATAATTGGTCTTCTAACTTGTTTATTTTATATTCTCAGTCAAACTGCTTAAGTTTTACTGTTATCAACAGAACAGATCACTGTGGGACTTATTTTCAAATCCACTCTGCTACAAATAAAAAAATAAAAGTTCATATTCAATGGGTGAATCCACGCTACAACTGCCTGGTGACCAATCCAGGATGTACCCTACCTTTCGCCCAATGTCAGCTGGGATAGGCTACACCTCACCCATGACAATAAGACGGGTACAAAAGCTCAAACAAATTTGACCCTGATCAACCAATCAGAGGATGGAAAAAAGGCTGAGATTTGATTGGACAAAAAAAAATAAAAAATACAATCTAACTTTTACATACATGCACTGGAAACAATGCAGCCAAAAGAAACAAAAAGAGAAATAGACAGCTCGGAATAAATTTATACAATTTCATGGAAACTTAGGTTGTGAATTTAGTTTTTAGGCCAACTATACAGACTTCAGATTTAAGCTTAGTGTCAGACCTTGATGTTACAGAATCTTCTGTATGCATTCTCCTCACGTCCAACGTTTGCACTACCATTGTAGCATCATTCAACTGTGTGCGTGTCCTCAGGAAACTCCCCCATTGAGCGTGCAAAGACCAAATGACCAAATCTCTCACTGATTAAAGTCTACTCAACAACAACACCATCACCAGCTGCCATCACGCCTGTGAACTTCAGTGGGAAATGGATACTGGAGAGCAATGAGTATATTTTGGTTCAGTCAGTCATCCAATTTAATGCACATTCAAGACAAACATACCAACTATCCCCTCCTCACACGGATGTTGTCTTTGCAACGCCAAAATCGCTGCCCGTCTGGCTCAGACTAAAGTGGTTGTCCAGGAGGGAGACATGTTTGACTTTAAAACACTGAGCACTTTCAGGAACTATGAGCTGGCATTCACTGGGGGAGTGGAGTTTGAAGAGTACACCAAGGGACTAGACAAGAGAAATGTGAAGGTGAGCGGACATCTCAAATACGGAACACAAGACGAGAGCCTATACTAAGCATGGAGGACAGGAATTCATATTTAAAAAGGACGTGTAATGTTACAAATACTAGGTCACAAATACTGTATGTGTACATACAGTACATGAGAAAATAGAAAACCAAGAGCTACAGCCAAAATTCTGCCTTTATCTAGGTAATGACACACACTTTTGATTGACAGTGTAAATTAAACAGGATTATTGTGGCTGCAAAAGTGGCGTAGGATATATAAATTTCAATATTTACAGCTTTTACAGATATTACAACTGTGTAGAATGATGTGTGTAATACTGTCGTTCATCCATGACTGTTTTACAAAACAAATGCTCATCCACTAGGTGGTAGAAGGCACAATTAACTTGGGGAAGACTTCAAATTAGGTAAAACCAGGCAATTGCCCTCATTCATCGATTAATTGAAAAAAGAGATTAAACAATTAAAATAAGCATTAGTAGCAGTCCTAATGATAAACAGTAATTTATTCCAAATCCTGTAATGTGCATCAAAAGTGGTCATAGAAGAGTTATCACAATTCATTCATCCATTTTCTATAGCACTTACTCATGAGGGTTCACAGGTGAGCTGGAGATGATCCCAGCTGACAGGCGAGAGGCAGGGTACACACTGGACTGGTTGCCAGTCGATGGCAGGGCAACTGAGCAGACAAGTGCTCCACAATGCGGTTGTCATTTAGAAAATGATGCAATCATGATCATGTCGACTGCAGAGTTTGGTGACAAGCTTCTTTGCGTCCAGAAAGGGGAGAAAGTCAATAGTGGCTGGAAGCACTGGACGGGCAATTTTGAATATCCATCCATCCATCCATTTTCTTGTTAATTGAAGACTCTAAATTGCCCGTAGGTGTGAATGTGAGTGCGAATGGTTGTTCGTTTGTATGTGCCCTGCAACTGGCTGGCAACCAGTTCAGGGTGTACCCTGCCTCCTGTCTGATGATAGCTGGGATAGGCTCCAGCACGCCCGCGACCCTCGTGAGGAGAAGCGGCTCAGAAAATGGATGGATGGATGGAAACAACAACAACAACAAACAAACGTTTCATAGGCATTATTTTGCATTCATTCAAGATTGGGGGGAGGCGGGGTATGTTAGAAGAATGCCCGCAATCTACGACAAAATCAAAATAATACACTTCACAAAGACAGGAAATCCTCATTATTGTTATAAAATGTTTCAAACTAGCTCCTCCATAACCGTATGTTTATTAGCAAAAATGGTCTGCTCTCATCAGCTGTTCGGCACGTCACATCAAGCTCTCGCGAGATGGTGAGTTCCCGGAAGTTCCACCGCACACCAACACCAACCAAACCTTGCAGGTCCCCGATACCTACAAAATTGTAATTACAACCCATATCCTAAACTTAAGAGAAACTCACCTACGACCTTTGAAAGGTACACTTTCGGAAAATGTACAGGTGTAACACTTTTGCGAACTTGTCCTACAGTTTTTATCTGATTGACTTCAAATTTGGTCAGTTCCATCGCCACACCTGGGACATTAAAATTATCAAAAACAAAAAAAAACAATGTATCCGTGGATAGGTCTGATGCCACTGAACATTTTGAGGCTTTGAAAGTAAAAACATATTCATATATGATTTAGCTAGAACACTTTTAAAAGCCTCAACCATGTTTTGGCTCGAATAACTGCTGTTTTCTTTTCTTTTTTTTCAAAACTGCCATTGTTCCAAAAATTATCATGCGTAAAAATCAGTTGTTATGAGTTATTGACTCATTAAAGGCTCTAATGACCTCATAAGATTTTCCACTTTTTTAAAATATTTTTTTCCTGTACAGCATAGTTACAGTTATGGTCATAACGCAATACTGCTTTTATTGTCCATAGAGGCCATCAAAAAAATAAAAATAATTAAAAACTATGCATCTATGTATATGTCTGGTGCCATTAAACATTTTGAGGGGTTGAAAGCGGGTTACTTATAACAGTAAAAGCCTGAACGTTTTGTCTCAAATGACTCCTACGTATGTATTGTGATTATGATGCATGATATATTGTCTTGTGTTGCGAACAAAAATTAGTTATGAATGCCAGCTGTGGTGGCAGTGAACTTTACAATAAGGATAACAAGCAGCAGTTTGGCAGAGAGTGATCAGTTCTTGAAAAAAGACACTTCAAGCTGTTTTTTTGCCACTCCCCTTTGAAGTTTAAATGTCACACTAAACATATAAAATAAAGAGAATTAAGGGTTGTTTATCATTTTGCAACAAAATGTTTCTTTACATTCCATTAAATTGTTTTTTTGGGGGGTCTCTAGAACAGATTAATGCCGTATTAATTTAGTTCAATGAGGATGATTTGAGATATGAATGTTTTGGGTTACAAGCAGGGGTGGGTAGTAACGCGTTACATTTACTCTGTTACATTTACTCAAGTAACATTTTTGAGGAACTGTACTTGTCAGAGTACTTTAAATGCACCATACTTTTTACTTTTACTTGAGTATTTATGTGAAGAACGATTGATACTTTTACTCCGTTACAATAATCGACATGTCATTCACAACTTTTATTTATCCATTCTTGCGTGTGCGCCTGTGCATGTCTAAAAACAACAGCTTTAACATAGAGCGTAGTTTTGTCACTGGCCAAACTTGAATATTTCAGCCCACTTCTAATTTGAGAAAACTCCTCGTGATAAATTGTGGATGTTTCTATTGTCGTTTTGGCAGTGGATATGTCAACATTAGCCCTGTTGTCATATGGTGTCGCGCACACAATCACTAAACCTGGTCAGCAAACAGCTTCTTTATGAAGTCATTTAAGTGAAGAAAGCAAATGTTTCTGGGGGGCCCAATGCATGTGTTGGTGGTTTTTGGCCAGTTGAAAAATTAAATGGTGGCAGGTGTGTGTTGACTTCCATATGTTTGATGACAAGATGGCGCCTACCAGTGTGGTCGCCTCGGTTACGCTCTCTCTAGTATTGTTTTTGTTTTTGTGTTTTTCGTTCGTCTTTGGAGACACGACTCACTTACACAAGGGGAGACTTGTTAACCATCAAGGATGCTACTCCGGACTTTCTTTCACCAACTTTCGCAAATCCGCTCAATTTTTTCCCCGAGTTACTCACCGGAGTGCCGTCCGCGGTCTTCGTTGCATGGAGGCGAAGGCAACGCCAGGGAAGCGAGCCAACATCCAGGTGAAACTCCGCAAGAGAGGATACAGATTGGCGTTCCCGTCGATCCACCTCGCGAATCTACGCTCCCTACCCAACAAAATGGACGAGCTTCATCTTCTGATAAAGTCCAGTAAAGACTTCGGACTTTCCGCCGCCATGTGCTTTACGGAGACTTGGCTTTGTGACGCTGTACCCGATTGGCACCGTCATGCTTCCCGGCTTCCATCTTCACCGGGCAGACCGTGACATGGAATCATCGGGGAGAACAAAAGGCGGCGGAATATGCTTCTATATCAACGAAAAATGGTGTACGGACGTCACAGAGCTCAGCACACACTGCAGCCCGCATTTGGAGTTGCTGTTTTTGAACTGTAAGCCATTCGACTCGCCTCGTGAGTTCACATCATTCATTCTCGCTGTCGTCTATATTCCGCCTCAAGCTAACACGAACGCCGCACTGCTAATGCTCGCCGAACAAGTCAACGAAATTGAAAAAAAACACCCGGACTCACCCCTCATTATTCTTGGGGACTTTAACAAAGCTAAACTCAACCACGAACTCCCTAAATACAAGCAGCACATTGACTGTCCTACCAGGGAAAATAACATTTTGGACCACTGCTATACTACGCTAAAAAACGCATACTGTGCCAAACTTCGTGCACCACTGGGCTCATCTTATCACTGCTTAATTCACTTAATACCGACATACATGCAAGAACTTAAATGTGCAAAGCCTACAGTGAAAACAGTGAAAAAGTGGACCAATGAAGCAAAGATGGAACTTCAAAGCTGTTTAGACTGCACAGACTGGAGTGTCTTTGAAACTTCAACAGGTAGCCTGGACGAATATACGGACACTGTTACATCCTATATCAGTTTCTATGAAGAGGTGTGTGTGTACCAACAAAGTCATTTTGCACGTTCAATGACAACAAGCCGTGGTTCACTGCCAAACTTAAGCAACTTCGCCAAGCTAAAGATGATGAAGTGGGGATAGGGCCCTGTATAATCGCTCTAGAAACCAGCTGACTAAAGAAATTAACATCGCAAAGAGAAATTATGCAGGAAAGCGAGAAAAACAGTTGACCGCTAACGACTCTAAATCAGTCTCTCATGCATTCCAATCGCTGACAAATTACAAGCGCTGATCCCCCCAAGCTGAGAACAATACCACACTAGCCAACTACTTGAATACCTTGTACTGCAGATTAGAAAAGGACACTTTCACACCCCACACCCATCCAGCCGCACCACCGACCACTATCACACCACCGACTTCTGCGTTGACCATCTGCGAACAGGATGTGAGACACATCTTCAAACGACAAAAGATTAACAAAGTGGCAGGCCCAGACCATGTGTCCCCATCCTGCCTCAAAGTCTGCGCGGACCAGCTCGCTCCAGTCTTCACTCAGATCTTCAACAGATCTCTGGAACTGTGCGAAGTACCATCCTGTTTCAAACGCTCCACCATCATTCCAGTGCCCAAGAAACCTACAATCTCGGGTCTAAATGACTAAAGGCCTGTCGCCTTGACATCTCTGGTCATGAAGTACTTTGAACGTCTCATGCTGGACATCCTTCACCACAGCTGCCCCTCACGCTGTCCAGCTGCCTTGTGTCAACCGTCGAGACCTTCAAGTTCCTGGGAATTACAGTCTCTCAGGACCTGAAGTGGGCGACCAACATAACCTCCGTCCTCAAAAAGGCCCAGCAGAGGATGTACTTCCTGCGGCTTCTGAGAAAGCACGGCCTGCCACAGTAGCTGCTGAGGCAGTTCTACACAGCGGTCATCGAATCAGTCCTGTGTTCTTCCATCACAGTCTGGTTTGGTGCTGCTACAAAATAGGACAAACTCCGACTGCAACGGACAACCAAAACTGCTGAAAGGATTGTCGGTACCCCCCCTACCCATCCTTGAGGACTTGCTCGCTGCCAGAACTAAGACAAGAGCATGCAAAATCCTCTCGGACCCTGCGCAATCCCTCTCACCAGGTCTTCCAGCTCTTTCCCTCAGGTAGGCGCTACCGATCAATGCAAACTAGAACTAGCAGACATTCCAACAGTTTCTTCCCTCTTGCAATCAACTTCTTAAACACCTAACCTACAATTCCATTACAACATGCTGGCAATTTTTTGACTTGAGTTTGTTGTCACATTTCTGTGGGGCCAATTATACATTACTCGCATATCTGTTGTTGACCAATACTGGCCACTCATGCCAGAGTAGCATCTGCTCCATTTGCACACTGACTGAGGAGTATCTACAACATTTGCACAATCAACATTGTCCCAGATTATCGTACTACTCGCTTGAAGTCTCGGCGCTCTTTGCACAATGGTCATTGCACCGGACTATTGCAATATTAGTCAGTCGAACTGTTCTAAGTGCTAGACGACTGCATCTTTTTGCACAATTGTCAAAAACGAAAACAAATTTTCGGCATTACCAGATAACTAGCAACCCTTTATTGCTCAGTGACTGTTTTTTGTCAATGTCTTTATGTCTCAAAAGTGTTCTGTCAATTGACTGTCTGTTGTCGTACGAGAGCGGCTCCAACTACCGGAGACAAATTCCTTGTGTGTTTTTTGGACACACTTGGCAAATAAAGATTATTCTGATTCTGATTCTGAAACTGACAAATATAACAAAAGTGATTGAAACCTATTTTTAAACAACAAAATGTTCAACCAAACCATGTGCCGTAATTTTTCGTGTATAATGCGCATTTCCACCCCTCAAAAAATAATACATAGGTATAGGGACAAATGGAAAAAAACTTTCACATTTTATGAATGTATGCCGCCATCTAGTGGTTATGAAAAAGCTGTACCCTTTCATTCCAAAATGCCACCGCCACTTACTGGTTATAAAAAAATTGTAGCCCACACTTTCATTCAAATGTGACAGGGGTACGTATGACTGCATACATGTACAGTTATGCTCATAAATTGACATACCCTGGCAGAATTTGTGAAATATCGTTTTCTTTTTTTAAATATGACTGAGCAACAACCTTAATTAATTTCTTTATGGTTATGTTTTGTTTAATGATCATGCTTTTCTGAAATGCTTGACTGTTTAATTTGAATCCGAATAAAATGTAATGTGTTTCACCTGGTCCTTCATGTTTTCTTTAAAGAATTGTACCCATTTTACAAATTCTGCCTGGGTAATGAAACATTTGATTACAACTGTGTGTTTTCTAATATATGTGTGTTAATTTACTAAATAAAAGTAGGGATGTGAATTTCAAAATAAGAGCAAGTAAATTAAAAAAAGGATATCGTGTTCAAATAAAGAGCTTAACTTCAGAATAATTATTTGAAAAAAAACCTAACAAAATACAGATGATACTTCATGTTTTGATCATATGGGTAGAAGCAAAATCATGCATTGTAAAAATGCATTATACATAGGGAGAAGGGTTTTCCAGAATTTTGAGGTCAACTTTGGGGGTGCGTATTATACATGGGTGCGCATTATACACGAGAAATTGCGGTATGTCACTATCAACGAAACACACCTAGCTTCTTCTTTTCCTTTGGGCTTGTCCCGTTAGGGGCCGCAACAGCGTCTGATCGTTTTCCATGTCAGCCTATCTCCTGCATCCTCCTCTCTAACACCAACTGCCCTCATGTCTTCCCTCACGACTTCCATCAACCTTCTCTTTGATCTTCCTCTAGCTCTCTTACCTGGCAGCTCCATCCTCATCACCCTTCTACCAATATACTCACTATCTCTCCTCTGGACATGTCCAAACCATCAAAGTCTGCTCTCTCTAACTTTGTATCCAAAACATCTAGCCTTGGCTTTCCCACAATGTTGCGCCTTCTGACCTTCTCTGTACTTTTCCATCAACATCCTCAAGGCAAATAAGGCATCTCTGGTAGTTTTTCGAGGCATGAAACCATAGTCTTGCTTGCAAATACTGACTTCTGTCCTTAGTCTAGCCAAAACTGCTCTTTCCCATAACCTCACTGTGTGCCTCATCAACTTTATTCCTCTATCGTTCCCACAGCTCTGCACAGCACCCTTGTTCTTAAAAATGAGCAGCAGCACACTTTTTCTCCATTCCTCAGGTATCTTCTCATCCGCTAGAATCCTGTTGAACAAGCTGGTCAAAAACTCCACAGCCACCTCTCCTAGCTGCTTCCATACCTCCACAGGAATGTGATCAGGACCAACTGCCCCTTCAATTTTCCATCCCCTTGAATGCCTTTCTAACTCCCCCCTTACTAATCATTGCCACTTGCCTCTTCTACTCATCCTTCTCTCACATTTTCCTCATTCATCAACTCCTCAAAGTATTCTTTCCATCTGTCTAGCACACTACTGGCACCAGTCAACACATTTCCATCTCTATCCTTCATCACCCTAACCTGCTGCACATCCCATCTCTATCCCTCTGTCTGACCAACCTGTAGAGATCCTTTTGTCCTTCTTTAGTGTCCAACCTGGCATACATGTCCTCATATGCCTCTTGTTTGGCCTTTGCCACCTCTACCTTTGCCCTAAGTCAGATCTTAATGTATTCCTTGCTCCTTTCTGTCCTTGCAGTGTCTCACTTCTTCTTTCCTTGTATGATTTCCTGTACTTTGAGGTTCCACCACCAAGTTTCCTTCTCTCCTTTCCTGCCATAAGATACACCAAGTACTCTCCTGCCTGTCTCTATGATCACCTTGGCTGTTGTGGTCCATCCAGTCTTCTGGACACTCATCCTGTCCACCGAGATCCTGTCTCAGCTCTTCCGGAAAAGCCGCGCAACACTCTTCCTTTCTCAACTTCCACTACAGGGTTCTCTGCTCTGCCTTTGTCTTCTTTGTCTTCCTCCCTACCACCAGAGTCCTCTTACACACCACCATCCTATGCTGTCTAGCCCAGGGGTGGGCAAACGTTTTGGCTCAGGGGGCACATTGACTTTTAAAATTTGACAGGTGGGCCAAGCCAGAACCAGATGTTTACATTTTTTAAAAAAAAGGCATTGTCGTGTTAATACTTAGATTTACTTTTAATGGGAACAGTGCTGTTTTGTTGATCACTTTTTTTTGCCAGTGCATCAAAGTCTTGTGTTAGTTTTGTTGTGGCAATTCTCAGTTCATCACTCAGCTGGGATCTGTAGGATGTTTTTTTCACATATGGGGAGTAGCTGAACACAAGAACAGGCGGAGGCAGATGTAAAATGTTGAACAGTTTATTGAGGAAAGGTTATGGAGGTGGTCCTGCGTGCGGTGGCGTGGACAGGTGGCTGGATTGGTGGCAGGAGTGACATGGATCAGGAACACGGGAACACTGAGAACAAGGAAACACAGGAGTCAAAAAAGGGAACGAAGAATAGTGTGGCTTACTTGGAGGTAAATGGGCTGTGGTACCGCTGGAAGTAACTGCAATACTTTGGCGAGGATTTCCTGGAACAGGCAGGCTTATAAACCGGTGGTGATGAGGCTGATTGGGGACAGGTGCTGAAAACGGAGGGGATGGGGGAGAGAGAGAGGATGCAAAGCACCCTCCAGGCTCCTATAATGGAACTGCAGGGCAGTATATGACAGTTTTGTTGGTGTTCATCACACAAAAGTCTGTTCACACACATATGTCGAGCCAAGCATCACCAGCATCCTTTGTGCCATCTTCCAGATTTTTGGAAATTCGGCTGCGCTTAATGAAGCATAAAACTCATCCAGTTTGAGAGTTGAACTTCTCTTTTAAGACAGTATCCCATCAATCAGTTCCATCTGCAGCTCCCATGGCGCTGTTTCAGGGTCTTGTGTGACTGAGTCTTAGATGGCAGTTTAGATGGTGTTTTGCTGAGCCTGCAAGCTTGATTTTTAATGGCTGAGCCGTAACCTGTGTTGATTGGTTGTTGGCATAATCAGCATGCTTGGTAGAAAAGTGACGGATGATGTTATATTCCTCGAAAACCGTTTCTTAACAAATTAGACATACAGCCTTTGACCGGACTTCAGTGAAAAAGTATTTAGTAGTCCATTCTATATTAAACACTCAGCAAATCTGTTGCCACAGTTACCTTGAAAAAGTAATTTAGTTACTTTACCGACTACTTGATTTCAAAAGTAACTAAGTTATATAAAAAAATACTTTGTAGTTACTTTCAGCAGCTGCCAAGTGGCAGGAATATCACTTATCCACAGTACGAAAAAAAAGCATTAGCTTAACTGTACCCATTACTTATGAACGCCACACAAGTTACAGTTACATCAACATGAACCAATAACTTAAATATTAGTGTTAAATCAGCAACTTAGTGCAGAGTTGACATGACAACATAGTACAGTTAGTACCTAAACATAAACAAGCACACTATTCTCAGTACACTTCTCTAAAGACTCTTAACTGATAGATGGATGCCGATTGTGGTCCATGAAGGCAACTGTGTGTGTGCGTGCATGTACGTAAACGTGAAAGTGAGTGGCGGTTTGATATTGGGGGCATACAAACACACACACCATTGCTCCCACCATCGTAATTTTGTTGAGAAGAGCGAGAACAAGTGACAAGATTACGCAACTGTTTAACTAGCAACGCTGTGGGTGATTGACGGGGGGAGAAGCACTTACTTACGTGACATCAGCTGTGCAATGCGTTAAACCAGCTCACAGTCTACAATGGAGTTGAATGTTCTCACTTTTCATTGTAAATATTATTTAAGATAAGTATTGTAAGTCCTTCAGTGAGACAGTCCTTAACCTCCATAACCGATTTATGACCGCGTACTTGGGTCGGACCCACAATGCATTGTGAACTTAACACGCCAGTAAAACCGTATTATTTGTGTAAATAAAAAAGTAACAACAATCAAATACACTTTTTACAAAGGAAAATATAAAAAATAGTGTGGCGATATTGAAATCGTGCATTTTTATGGTATTGCACTGTCACTGTGCATTGTAGACTCAACAAGCATGTCCCCATCCCTTTTCTTTCCCTTATTTAGAAATCAGCAGTCTTTGTGAGCAATCAAACGGCAATGATTGGCTGGAGTATAAACCTTCGAGTCATCAGCACCAAATAACGACTTGCGGAGGAATATTAATGACTCAAAAGTAACTGCAGTCTGGTTACTCTCCTGGGGAAAGTAATGCATTACTTTACTTATTTCCCAAAATGGCGGAATTTGGGAGTAACGTGTTACCGGAAACACTGATCAGCACTCGCTGTCGACTTTTCTTTTCTTTGGTCCACTCATGGTTGAAGAAGGGTTCAGAGCCGTAGCAGAGTAAAAACAGAACAGCCAAAGTCAACTCAATGTATCATTGGACCTACTGCGCTACCTGGTGGAACCACTGGACATTACAGGAGAACCTAGTGGAAACACTGGGCATAACAGCACAACCTGGTGGAACCACTTGCCATTACAGTACAAGGTCAAATTAGTCATGAATTTGATGATTTGGGGGATTTGTACCAATATTCGGCGGGACAGATTGAAATGGTCAACGGGCCGGGTGTGGCCCGCGGGCCGTAGTTTGCCCACCCCTGGTCTAGCCACACACTCCCCTACCACCACTTTACAGTCAGTTACCTCATCAGATGACATCGTCGGCACAAAATGTAATCCACCTGCATGGTGCTACCTCCGCTCTTGTAGGTCACCCTATGTTCCTGCCTCTTCTGGAAAACACTACAGCCATTTCCATCCTTTTTGCAAAGTCTACCACCATCTGTCCCTCCAAGTTCCTTTCCTGGATGCTGAACTGACCCATAACGTCTTCACCATCCCAGTTTCCTTCACCAACATGTCCATTACAATCTGCACCAATCACCACTCTCTCTTTGTCTAGGATGCTCAGAACAACTTCGTCTTGCTCCTTCCAGAATTTCTCTTTCAACCTCTAGGTCACATCCTACCTGTGGGACATTACATAATACATAACACCCCCAATTTAAAGTATCAGCCTCATCACTCGATCTGATACTCTTTTCACCCCCAAGACATTCTTAGCTAACTCTACTTTTAAAATAATCCCTACTGAATTTCTCTTCCCGTCTACACCATGGTAAAATAACTTAAACCCTGCCCCTAAACCTCTAGCCTTACTGCCTTTCCACCTGCTCTCCTGGACACAGAATAGATCAACCTTTCTTATCATGTCAACCAACTCGCGGGCTTTTCCTGTCATAGTCCCAACATTCAAAGTCCCCGCATTCAATTCTAGGCTCTGTACTTTCCTCTTTTCTTTCTGCCCAACAGCCCGCTTTCCACCTCTCCTTTGTCTTCGACCCACAGTAGCTGAATTTCCACCGGCGCCCTGCAGGTTAACGGTGCCGGGGACGGACGTTGTGAAAGTGGCCACGACCGATGTGGTATGGAATTCTTTAGATGAATGAGTTCCTTCTTGAGGTTTCTCTGTTTGGCTAGTCTTCTCCTTTACAGCTGTAGTTTGAATTTGTGGCATCCTGGCACTTATTGGTTTACAAACATTCTGAATCAACCTATGCATGTCCTCCTTTCTCACTCGTAGTCAGAGCAGAAGTGGAAGCGGTGTGCAGAACTGGGTATTACTGCCTGTGAGTTTGGCCTGGCCCAGGAATGCCTTCAGCATGCTAAGGATTACAGGGGCTTACTCCTCGCCACCGCTTCCGGTAACGCCCGTATGGTGGGCAAGCTGGCCAAGGGTGCAGAAAGGGAAGGCAAAAAGTTGCCTTTGTGACCTACTTCCTGCAGGGGAAGTAAGTACCACATGTGACTGACGGGTCCTGATTTTGCAGTGAAAGTCACTGGTATAATAACTGTTGTTCTGTCATCATTACCACACAGACTTGATGAGTGTTTAGAGGTTTTGATAAACACCAAGCGCCTACCTGAAGCTGCTTTCTTGGCTCACACTTACCTGCCTTACTGTTTTGTCAACAGCAAAGTGTATGCTATCAATACACAACATTAAAACATTGACCAGTTTGGAATGACAAATGACAGACGTATGTCAGTAGCTGAATTATTGTTTCAGTAACCATTTTAATAGGCACCATTTTTATGTCATCACACTCAGTTGACATCTTGCAGTCAAGTCATCAAAGGAGACAGCAACACTGTCGTCTAGCAGAAGGAGGGAGGGCCTTCCTACACGTGTGAATCTTCTCAAGTTGAAACCTGTGTTACGTTTGTCTCCAAAATAAGTGCCTGCTGATCCAAAAACCCAACTTCAACAATTCACAAGCAGAATGGATTCTTTACAAATGATAAATGCACACAACATGAAAAAACACGTGTGAATCACGGACATATTTGTGGATCTGAAAAACACGTGCAAATAATTTGGAGCCGTATCTCTCCCCATTAGAAAGAAAAGATGCCTCCACATTGAAAAGTCCATCCATTTTCTATAGCACTTACTCATGAGGGTTCACAGTTGAGCTGGAGATGATCCTAGCTGACATCAGGCGAGAGGCAGGGTACACACTGGACTGGTTACCAGTCGATGGCAGGGCAACTGAGCAGACAAGTCCTTCACAATGTGGTTGTAATTAAGACAATGATGCAATGATGATGATCATTTCGACTGGTTACCTGGGAAGGGGACAGACATCCAGAAAGGGGAGAAAGCTGATCGTGGCTGGAAGCACTTGATTGTAGCGGACAAAATGGACCTTTCTTGACAGAAAGCAACTACCGGAGACAACTACCGGAGACAAATTCCTTGTGTGTTTTTTGGACATACTTGGCAAATAAAGATAATTCTGATTCTGATTTCTAATTGCTGGTCATCAGGGTTTGTTAGCTGATCATTATGTATTTTTACACACATTGATATCATCATTCTTAAAAAAATAAAAAATAATAAAAACTCTCTACATAGGAGTCGACGTGTCAAGATGGCGTTTGTCTGCAAGTGTTCAAGAAGGAAGAATAAAAGATGAATTGTTTATTATATTAAGTTACTGTATATGATTGTGTTAGGCACTAAATAAACTTGATATCCAGCTCTTAAATTTGCATTTCCAGTGTAATTAGTGGACTCCCGTTGCCAACTACTCGAGCAAACAGAATTAAAAAAAAAAACATGGTTGATTTGATATATGGTGATTTGTTGCACATTTGTCACCCTTGGATGGACAGTAAGCGACATGTAGAATCAAGTGCCGTTATTGCTGTTATTTCAAATAAATTTGTAGTAGCGATGGGCACGCCAGTTCTTTTGAGTGTACTGAATCAGTTCGTTCAAAAGCTTCGTTTGCTGAATCGTTCAGTTCTTTTTCACACAATCATTCATGTGCTTCTTCGTTCAGTTAGTGATTCATCCCTGAGGTTCATGTTCACGCAACATGTTCACTGAAGGACTATGCGTTGTTGTTGTCACGTATTATAAACTAGGAAAGGCAGGGAGATTGAAAAAAACAAAACTTAAGCTAAGTTATCCCCTACCCATCTCTCTCTCATCAAGCTCTCGAACACCCGGCAGAACATACAAATATACAGTATTAGATGTAGACATGTAGATGAATAAATAAACCTGTGGTGTGTCATGGTCTGTGTTTTGGTTTGGGTTGTGTTTAGTTTTGTTCCATGTTTTCCTGTGTTCCATGTTTGTCGTGTACTCATTAGGTTGTTGTGTCCACCTGTTCTCGTCTACTTTGTGTCGACCAATCAGCTCTCTCCAGCCACTCGTGTCTTGTCCAGGTGTTCCTCGTTGTCTCGTCAATTTGTTTGTATTTAGTTCCCTGGTTTCTTTCAGTTCTTGTCGGTTCATTGTCGTTGTCACATGTCTTTGCCATGTCATAGTCGCCAGTTGTTTATCATTGTGGTATGTCATTGTCAGGTGTCATTTTCCCTTTCTATTCCATGTCTTACTCACAGGTCATAGTTTGTTTCCAGTTTTAGATATTCAAGTGTTACTTTGGTTTGATTATCTGTTGTGGGACTTTGTTCAGTTTTGCTTTAGCCAATATCCTTGTTTTCCCTTTTTGAAGATTAAATATTATTATTTTGAGACTCCCGCACTCCTGCCTTGCTTCCCTGCAATTGGGTCCACCATGTTCTTGCCTTGCGTTACTCGCCTTCGCCCTAACCACGTACGTGACAGAATGAACCGACCAGAACAGGACCCAGCGGGAAGAACATGGCGTCACCCTGGACACCACCAAACTGCCTCCCACCGTCCTCAGCCTGCCATCCATACCTATCCTCCTCCAGTAAGCCCTATCGTTCAGTCTTTTCTGTCCTTTTCATCAGGTCCCCCCACTTGTCCTAGTTATTCACCATGCCCTACTATTTTACATCAACGTTTCTTTAGATTCAGATTTTTCTGATTGTGAAGATGGCCCCGATTTAGTTAACCTCCTGTCTGATTCTGAATCTGACACAGATTTAGATTTTTCTGGTTCCTTCCCTAGTTTATCCCGTCCTCGTCAGTTTTTGTCACGTCTCCCCGTTTCCAATCCCAGTGAGTCCAAATTCTTTCCGTCGGACCTTTTCTTGGGCACCCGTTTGGCCATCTACCCGGGACCGCCGCGTGGTGGCCAGCGGAGGCGCCCAAGTAAAGGTCAAATTTTGCCCCCTCGTTTTTCCCCTGTTCACAAGTCACTTAATTTTTCACCTCTTCTCCCACGTTGTTCCACGGCTCCAATTAAGTCACGTCTAGTCAAACCTGCCACCATGTTCAGTACCAGCCATTTTTCCTAGTTCACCTTCCCGAGACCTTGTGCACTCTACTCCCAAACCTCAATGGCGGCAGGCTGAGGAAGCAACTGCAGGCCCCGTTCCTGCTCCTCGGTCGCTGCGGCAGGCTCCTGTTCCTGCTCCTCGGCAGCTGCACCAGGCTCCCGTTCCGGCTCCTCGGCAGCTGCGCCAGGCTCCCGCTCCGGCGGCGCTTGTCCAGCGGCCGCCACCCGTTCCCGCGCCGGCAGCGCTTGTCCAGCGGCCGCCACCCGTCCTTGCTCCGGCGCCGCTCGTCCAGCGGCCGCCACCCGTCCCCGCTCCGGCGCCGCTCGTCCAGCGGCCGCCACCCGTCCCCGCTCCGGCGCGCTCGTCCAGCGGCCGCCACCCGACTCCGCTCCGGCGGCGCTCGTCCAGCGGCCGCCACCCGACCCCGCTCCGGCGGCGTTCGTCCAGCGGCCGCCACCCGACCCCCGCTCCGGCGGCGTTCGTCCAGCGGCCGCCACCCAACCCTATTGCCTGGCCCGTTCCTTTAGAGGGGAGGGGGTACTGTCATGGTCTGTGTTTTGGTTTGGGTTGTGTTTAGTTTTGTTCCATGTTTTCCTGTGTTCCATGTTTGTCGTGTGCTCATTAGGTTGTTTTGTCCACCTGTTCTCGTCTACTTTGTGTCGACCAATCAGCTCTCTCCAGCCACTCGTGTCTTGTCCAGGTGTTCCTCGTTGTCTCGTCAATTTGTTTGTATTTAGTTCCCTGGTTTCTTTCAGTTCTTGTCGGTTCATTGTCGTTGTCACGTCTTTGCCAAGTCATAGTCGGCAGTTGTCTTTATCATTGTGGTATGTCATTGTCAGGTGTCATTTTCCCTTTCTATTCCACGTCTTACTCACAGGTCATAGTTTGTTTCCAGTTTTAGATATTCAAGTGTTACTTTGGTTTGATTATCTGTTGTGGGACTTCGTTCAGTTTTGCTTTAGCCAATATCCTTGTTTTCCCTTTTTGAAGATTAAATATTATTATTTTGAGACTCCCGCACTCCTACCTTGCCTCCCTGCTTCCCTGCAATTGGGTCCACCATGTTCTTGCCTTGCGTTACTCGCCTTCGCCCTAACCACGTACGTGACAGTGGTGTTTACATTACTTTTACAAATAAACGTGATGAGAAACAAACTGATCTAAAGCATCATATTTGAATGATTAATTCTGCATTAGAAATAATTTCATATTATTTAACCTTGTGAGACCATGATGACATTTTCTGCACACTTTGACTATGACGTTTTGATCAAAGACAAATCACTTCAAGAGAAAGGCTAAAGTGTAAAAATGTGGCCACACTGTTTTGAACAAGTGAAGCTTTAAAATGCCTCCATGGTCCAATTTCCAAGTCATTAGAAATAGGGAGAGAGAGCATTAGGCCCCATGTTGTGCATTCTGGCATTTTTTTTGCCCCGTAGCCTCCCATTATAAATCATATTTTTCAATATACTGTAAGCCTGATGTCTTACAATGCTTCTGCCATTATTTCTCAGTTTCTCATTGTTGACGTGTGGAGAATGAAAAAAAAAATCAGGTATGCAATTTCTTTTGTTACACAAAGAGTGACGCCAGGGACCGTGCCATAATTTTCGGGCATCTGGGCTGCTGCGGAAACGAAGCAAAAAACATACAAATTCAATCGCCAGGGGGTGAAATACAAAAAAAAAAAAAAAAAAAGTCCAAATAAAGAAATCCAATTTATGTATATTTGGGGTTGTCCTCCTCTTCGATTGGTCAAGAGCCAAGCGTTGATGACCTCACAGCAGTGCGTGTGTGTATGAGCGAGGGTGCAATCGCTGTCATCGCGCCTGCAATGACGAATAGAAACCATCTCCCCCGGCAAGAGGCTGCAGCCAGCCTGGTGTGCAAACTCGCAGTAAGGAGGAGAAGCAGCTGCAGCCAGCGCCCATAAGCCCACAGCAGCAAGCGCACGTTATGTGGGTCATTGCTCTAAATGTGCACATCATGTTTGCAAGAAACTCATGAAAGATGCATGTTTTCATAACCACATACCCAAAACATGGTAGGTTGAATTTTTTTTTAAATTTCCCGTAGGTGTGAATGCTTGTTTGTTAACAGCCATTGCACCAAAACGATAATGCGTGGGGGGGAAAAACGTTGACTTACTGACCTTTTCAAGGCTCTAATTTCCTCATCAAATATTCCACTTTGAAATAAATTTTCTGAAAATATGGCATATTTAGAGTTATGGTCATAACTCAATGCTGCTTTTATTGTTCATAGAGGGCATGCACATTATATATATGTATATACAGTGGGTACGGGAAGTTTTCAGACCCCTTAAATTTTTCACTCATTGTTATATTGCAGCCATTTGTTAAAATCATTCAAGTTAATTTTTTTCCTCATTAATGTAGACACAGCACCCCATATTGACAGAAAAAAGCTTAATTGTTGAAATTTTTGCTGATTTATTCAAAAAGAAAAACTGAAATATCACACAGCCATAAGTATTCAGACCCTTTGCTCAGTATTTAGCACCCTTTTGAGCCAATATAGCCATGAGTCTTTTTGGGAATGATGCAACAACTTTTTCACGCCTGGATTTGGGGATCATCTGCCATTCCTCCTTGCAGATCCTCTCCATTTCTGTCAGGTTGGATGGTGAACATTGGTGGGCAGCCATTTTCAGGTCTTTCCAGAGATGCTCTTGGTGAGAGAGGTAAAGAAGACCCCAAAGATCACTGTGGCTGAGCTCCAGAGATGCAGTTGGGAGATGAGAGAAAGTTCTAGTAAGTCAACCATCACTGCAGCCCTCCACCCCGACGGAAGCCTCTTCTCAGTGCAAGACACATGAAACCCAGCATGGAGTTTACTAAAAAACACCTGAAGGACTCCAAGATGGTGAGAAATAAAATTCTCTGGGCTGATGAGACCAAGATAGAACATTTTAGCTTTAATTCTAAGTGGCATGTGTGAAGAAAACCAAGGCACTGTCCAATACAGTCCCAACAGTGAAGCATGGTGGTGGCAGGATCATGCTTTGGGGGTGTTTTTCAGCTGCAGGACAGGGAGACTGGTTGCAATCGAAGAAAAGATGAATGCGACCAAGTACAGGGATATCCTGGACGAAAGCCTTCTCCACAGTGCTCAGAACCTCAGACTGGGCTGAAGGTTCACCTTCAAAAAAGACAATGACCCCAAGCACACAGCTAAAATACCAAAGGAGTGGCTTCAGAACAACTCCGTGACTGTTTTTGAATGGCCCAGCCAGAGCCCTGACTTAAACCCAATTGACCATCTCTGGAAAGACCTGAAAATTTGGGACAATGTTAATTTTGCAAATGTTGCAGATACTCCTCAGTCACTGTGCAAGTGGGGCAGATGCTACTCTCGCATGAGTGGCCAGTATTGGTCAACAACAGCTATGCAAATAGTGCAGCGTGGCGAGACTACTACAGAAGAGTGCACGAGTATGTATAATTGGCCCGACAGAAATGTGACAACAAACTCAAGACAAAAAAAATTGGCAGCATGTTGCAATGGAATTTTAGGTTAGCTGTTTAAGAAGTTGATTGCAAGAGGGAAGAAGGTGTTGGAATGTCTGCTAGTTCTAGTTTGCATTGATCAGAAGCATTTGTATAGGCAACATGGTACAGTTGTAGTCTATTTTTGCACAGATATTATTTCAGTAGTTATTGGAGTCTGATAAGATTATCAGTTTGGAGAGTACTTTAATCCCAGACGTATAGATTTAGTGGTTTGGTACAACCAATTTGAACAGTTGATGGAAGAGCGAATTGTAAACTTCAACTTCTGTTGAACACAGTGAAGAAGTACGATTTGAGTTAAAGAGGGAATGTAAAGAGGGAATGTTTCATAGGCATAATGGTTATTTTTATTCAAGGTGATGATCATGATTGGCATAATACATTAAGAAAGTTTAATAGTAGAGCACAGTATATTAATTTATACGTACTGGTTGATACTCGTTTTCAGTTTGTAGCAAACGTTTAGGACATGAGGAGAAGGATTGCTACGTCATCGAGCCCCTGAATTAGCAGGGAAATGAGCGCTTCTGTCTGGATGAACTCGAAGTGTCGGTTTCCTCTTCGAAGAGCACAACCCATCGCCCAGGTGTGAGGGAACCGGCCGGCGCGGCAGACCTTTTGGCGAGGCAGCGAAGTCCGCCGGTGTGAAACGCGTCCTCCTCTTTCTACTCGGCTAACCTCGCTAGCCGCCGAGCTAACGTGCCGCCAGCTAGCTGGTCACAACGCGGCGGAGGGAGCTCCTCGTCGGCGGCGCACAAAGGACGAAGTGACTGAATCTGCCGGCTCCGTCGAAGACTAAGCCCAGCCGCGCACAGAGCACAACCCATCGCCCAGGTGTGAGGGAACCGGCCGGCGCGGCGGACCTTTTGGCGAGGCAGCGAAGTCCGCCGGTGTGAAACGCGTCCTCCTCTTTCTACTCGGCTAACCTCGCTAGCCGCCGAGCTAACGTGCCGCCAGCTAGCTGGTCACAACGCGGCGGAGGGAGCTCCTCGTCGGCGGCGCACGAAGGACGAAGTGACTGAATCTGCCGGCTCCGTCGAAGACTAAGCCCAGCCGCGCACAGGCAAGTGTTATCATGTGTGCCAATGGGCCTCCACCTCTGACGGCTGGGCCTACACCACCACCGACGGCTGGGTCTCCTCCACCACCACTGACGGCTGGGCCTCCACCACCACCAACGACGGCTGGGCCTCCACCACCACCAACGACGGCTGGGCCTCCACCACCACCACCGACGGCTGAGCCTCCACCACCACCACCGACGGCTGATGCGGAAGCTGGCAGCGTAAAGCTATATGCAAACATTGCCAATAAAAGAAACAGGGGGCTGCCAAACCCCGCAATACTAAAGCACCGGAAATGGAGGGCGTTCCAAACCGTTAATAACTCTAAATTAATATGGGACTCAACACGTAAACCAAAAGGCATTCTTTGTGCACACTTAAATATACGAAGCATTTTAACCAAAAGTGATCAGGTCAATCACCTTCTCACTGACTCAAATATTGACTTCCTCTGCCTATCTGAGACATGGCTCCATGAATCTTCGCCCTCAGCAATACTATCTGTACCTGGTTATAAAATGTTTAGAAACGACAGACAGGGTTCTAAGGGAGGAGGTGTTATGATTTATGCCAAGGTCACTTTTAATTGTAATGAAATACATGTTACAGATGAGAATGGATTAGAATTTCTTGGACTAACTGTTTCTTTGTCACAGCAAATGTCTTTTATTCTTGTAGTTATTTATAGGCCTCCCTCATCAAATGCCGCTTTCTATGAAAAGCTGGAAATGTTACTGAAACAACTCAATCTTGCAAAAGAGGTGATAATAATGGGTGACCTAAATGTTAATTGGGAAGTTAACAAAGTTAGGAAAAAATTGAAAAGGGTTATGGATGATATGGATATGACTCAGGTTATTAATGGCCCTACGAGAATTACAAACTCCACCCGAACTCAGATTGATCTAGCCTTTACTAATAGGCCAGAAAGGATCTTGAAGCCATACAATATGCTCACAGGATTGTCTGATCACAATCTTATAATGGTTTCAAGAAAATTAAATAAAAAGCGCTTCAAACCCTTGGCCACCACTGAATCCAATAGGATACCAAAACATGAACAACAAAATTTCCAAGATTCCATCCAAGAAGTAAACTGGGATGTATAACTCGCTGGTAAAAATTTAGATGAGGATTGTTCTAAATTTGCCAACAAAATACAAGAAATTATTATACAATTTACACGGATAATTAAACTAAAAGCTAGAAAGAATGGCCTGCCTTGGTTAAACACATTTATTTTGAAACTGATGAAAGAACGCGATCATTCCTTGAAGTTGTCGGTCAAATCAAGATACAATAGACAGCACTTTATCTCACTGAGAAATAGGGTAGTGAAAGAAATAAGAAAATCTAAAGCTGACTTTTTCATTACTGCTCTGAATAGTGCGAAGGGAAATTCAAAAATAACCTGGAATTATATTAAAAAACTATTGGGTGTTACACAAAATAACAAAACAAAACTAATGCAAATTCAATTAAATGGAAACATCCTGACGGAACCTCAAGTGATGGCTGATGCTTTTAACAACTACTTCATTGAATCTGTGTCAGAAATCTCTTCTAAGTTTGCAGTAAAACAAATGAAGGAATACCCTGCATTGTCTATGTTGGATTTATCTTACCCAACATTATAAAAAATAGACACAAAAGGAATGAAGACGCTGGTTTCTTTTTCTCATGAGGAGGGCGTATGGGAGATTGTTCAGATCACAGCCTCTCAACACGCTCTAAACAATCCCCCCCCTCGCTCCTGCTTTTATTTGAAATAGGAGGGATTTACAAATCATAATGTTCTAAGCAATAAGACACAACACAAAATATTTGATAATAAGAGGGTTTTTCCCAGACATAGTATTCTAAGTAATAAGACACAACACAAAATATTTGATAATAAGAGGGTTTTTCCCAGACATAGTATTCTAAGTAATAAGACACAACACATAATATTGAACCAACACCTGTCACGACCCGACCACATCCGATCACGTCCTTGGTCCAGGCGCCCTTCCATCGGATGATGCTGAGTCTTCTTTTTGAAGGCGAGACATCTAAAATTGTCCATTATACTAATGCAAGCTAAGCAAATAAATGATAACTTCTACAATTTATCTAACATTTCCCTCCTGTTTATCATGTATTTGCACAAATTCTCATATCATCTTACAGTCACTTCATTTCGATTTTTAACTGTAGAATCATTTTTATGAAACAAATACATTTACACTCAGAGTAAACTTGTCATATATGAATGTTGTAGTTTAAACATTGTAATCATCTGTATCAGGTAACAAATCAGGTAAAGCAAAATCATCATTATCATCATAATCATCATTATCATCATACAGTATACATCAGCTCCATACGATTTCTCCATCGGGGTTATGGCTGTGGTGATTAATTTACTGATTAATGCCAGAATGCATGGGATACAACAACATCCACATAATGTCAGAATGGCTGCAAAATGTAGTTTATCCCATCAACATTTTTATTAATCGTACACCACCAGCATATGAAAGACTCAAATCCTCCTGCAACCTGGTCACCCAATTTGTATTGATTAGGAACCCCCACGAGGAACACCTGGCGTTGATGTATGTTGGATTATTTTGCCCCTGCCATGACAAATCTCTTTTTTGTATATGTTTTTAGATTGGACAAAAACATTGGTGCCCTTTCCATTAAATCTTGAACAGGCATAGGGTATACTGACACATGCAATATCAAAGTGATAATAGCGCATAATCTAGATATATCTTTAGGTAATCTATCAAACAATCTATCATCTCCGCACCACCACCAGATGTCGCTCCGTGACACTGGCACAAAATTTGGTTTGACTTTTAAGATTACTTTAACTGTGTGTCGTTCAGTGGTCCTAATTTTTTTTTCCTTTATTAATCATGTTTATACAAGTGAAATTATTTGGTGCTACTAAAGTAGAAAACATCGGTTAGTGTTTATCTGCTTCTTTTACGGGATATATAGGATCCCATGATTTACAAGGAACCAATCATCAGTAGTTATGTTGTTAAAATTAAATTAAAATTTGTCCACCTTTCTTTGAAGTTTTCAATGGCATTTTTGGTTTAACACTGTTCCTATAACACAGTACACAATATACAATACACAATATAACACAAGCCGTTTTGCTTAGGTTAAACTTCTTTCTATGTTCTTTTGCTGTTTTTTTTTTTTTTTTTTTTTTGACCAACTGGACCAATCATAACTTGTTTCACCAATGAGGTGTTCCCATCCAAAGCCTATAGTTGCATACCAGTCATATCCAAATCCCCAATTCTGCCCATTCTCTTGAGCATCATTGGTGAGAGCCGCATATGGAATTATGATTAAAGTGCCTTGATTTTGGGGGGCACAAAATATTAAACCTTTTTGCCGCGTTTGGAGGCCATGTCCACAATTTTGATTATCAGCTGTACTCCTTTTGATACGAGTTAATGATTTGAAATTTTTTTATTTTTTATTATTGGGTTTGTCATATTGGTCCAGTTGGTAGGTGATTTTCTATCTAAAAAATGGGTTTTATCATTGAGGGTGGGATGTCCCATGTACCACAAAAACAAAACCAACATCATAGTAGCCAAAGTTGCTACGTAACAACTTAGCGAATCTCATAACCAACGTGGGTGTGCCTTTCTGCTGAGTTCTCACTAAAAGGGTTGGTGTCTTTTTTCTTCACTGACCAGCAAGCGTTTTCAGAATCTACACATCTGCTCCCGCTCCGTTATCAGACTTTTGCTCACCTTCCCTGTTTGAGTACTCAGCTGAAATGACTCTTTTACAGTGTGTTAAATGAACCCACGTGTTTCCCTCTGCTATTTTTTAGGGCTGTAAAGTGTCAATCTATCTGTGCCATCATCCCTTTTTTTTCTTTTTTTTTTTTTTTCTTTGCTAATGTAAATTTCATTTTGTAGTTTTGCACTTTGTTTTTCACAATAATTACGGTCTTGTTGTGGAATACTCATATTGGCTATCAGTATAGATTGTACCATCTTTATTTATCATTAGTTTGCATGCCTCGGTTAATGCTACTAATTCAGCAGCTTGTTCAGCCAATTCCTGTCAATCATGCTGCGTGCCTTCATCAAGTAAGGGTATTAGTGTGGCTGGATTTAAGGTTGTTAGAGCAGACACTGTATGTGGGACCTTAAGGGTGAACTGCTCTCTAGTTGAAAAATAAGCTATTGGTTTTAGCTTATCACCGTATTGTTGTGTAAGTATGGAGGTCATGCAATAGCTTTTACAATCTACCATTTGAATCAATGTTTTATCATTAAATTTGGAAGGCCTAGTGCAGCACTGGACACCAAATGTTGTTTAATGTCACAGAAGGCCTTTTCTGCCTCTGTACTCCATTAAACAGGTGATGTCATTTTAAGGTTGTTTTTATACATTAATTTTGACAATGGTGCAACAATTTCTGCATAGTTTGGAATCCATGCTCTACAATAATTTGTCAGACCTAAAAATGATTATTATATGTTTCTTCGTCTGTGGTTTAGGATTTTTTAAGACTATAGCTCTCCTGTCTTCTAATATAGTCTTTCCTCCTATACTTAAATTATGGCCTAGATATTTAACTTGTCTTTTACATCATTGCAATTTATTTTTTGTTAACTTTATGTCCCTCTTCTGTTAGATGATGCAGTAAAGTCAATGAATCCTTGCATGTCTCTCCATCTGTAGATGCCAGAAGACATGCGTGTTGTCATAACTTGTGAATAATTAGTTAGACTTTCACAGTAACCTTGCGGTAATCTAGTAAAAGTATATATATATATTTTTTTTTTCTCAAATGTGAATGCAAACCAAAATTGACTGTTATTTTCTATTGGTACTGTAAAGAATGCATTACTTATGTCTACTACTGTAAACACAGTAGCGTCTGGTCTTAATGAATTTAACAATGTGCGTGGGATTGGTACGCATGCTGCTCTCTGTATTACTGCAGCTCATCACATTCTTTTTTATCTTCTATTTTTGTGATAAGCTGCAAGGCTGCAGACAACAGGGCCTTTTCCATGTTTAACTGTGGTTTGTCTGGGATATCGATTGTGTAATAGAATGTACTTTCTCTGTTTTCCAGTGTTACATCGAGGTCCTCTCTTTTTAATTTATGTTTAATTCATGTTTGAGTACAAGTCCTAGTTGGAATAAGCCATGTCTTCCCAACAAATTCACAGGGCACTCCGGGACTTCGAAAATGGGCATTCCACAAGGTTATTTCAGGTTTTTCAGTGTCCAAACTCAGAATGTCCTGTAAATTGAAATCCACCTCCTCATTCTCTGTAATGTTTACACAAGAGGATTTGTTGAGTTGGGAAGCAGGCTGGCCTAGTCATGCAGTAGTTTGTCCGTATTCTCTTTTATTTTTCTTTTTTTCTTTTTTAGGGCATTCACGTGCAATGTGGCCTTTGTTTCCACAGCACCAACAGATGGTATTATCATAATAATTTCGATTTCTACCATATCTTACTCTCCCACGGTCTCTGCCGTGTCCTCTAAAATTATCTCTCTCTCTGCCTTGATAGTATATTTCTGCTTCTTCGTCGAGGAAGACATCTATCTTCTCTTTTTGTTTTTTGTCTAACACTCTTTCTGCGTGGAGGGCATGATTAACATATTCCTCCAGAGGGCCAGTTGCTAGGTTTATCCAATGTTTATCTACCCATCTGTTAATGTGTTCTTTCGAATTCGCATGTAAAGCATTTTTTAACTGTTGTTGATAAGGTGTGATGCCGGCTACGGCCTTTTTCACATCCTCATTAGTCCAGTTTAACCAGAAGAGTAAGTCGTCAAATCCATCTTTTTGTATTTGTGATATATCATTTTTGTGTCGACACTTTATTTCGTTTTGAAGTTGAACTATTTTTTGCGAATTTAGCTGGCCAGCGAAACCGTATTTGGTTATCCACGTGTTTAAATCTTCTATTTTGAAATGGTTTTGTAGTTGAACATATTTCCAATCTTTACACGTTAGGTCTATTTTTTGATCCGGTTTACTGTTATTTATTCCCATTTTTGTGAATTTGGAAGTCAGTTCATTTGCACCTAGAGTGACCTAAATACTGACTTTATTCAAAAATGACAGGGTGACAATAAATGTCTGAGTTTTGGTAATTCTCAAGCTTCTACCCTAATTGGGGCGGAGAATTCTTGCCTTTGCTTCCAAACTCAGTTGTCACTTACAATCCCGTCTTATACATTCATACTTTTACACATACACACGATATTAATAACGTTTTTATAAACACACGAAAACACGGAAACACAGAAACACAGAAATACGGAATTTAAGTACGTACAGGACCCCGCCGTCCCCACGGATTTTATCGGATTCCGTCGTCCATCTTGACCACTTGCCAGTGACTAGTATTACACAAGGTTTGTTCTGCCGCAGACTTCTTCGTCGCGCAATTCACTCACTCTTTAATCCTTTTTTCCCCAAAATTTTTTTTTAAATTTAACTCACCACTCGTCTTCAATCCTGTGGATTGTCGTCAACCTTCAGATCCCAGTTGAGGAGGACGAAGACCAGTCCCGTAAAAGGGTCTTACTTGCCGTGGCCACGGTCTCTTAACTGGAAGTCGGCTCCACAACTGGAATCCTCGGGTGTGTTGACATCCGGCTCGAAGGACCAATTTAATGTTGGATTTATCTTACCCAACATTATAAAAAATAGACACAAAAGGAATGAAGACGCTGGTTTCTTTTTCTCATGAGGAGGGCGTATGGGAGATTGTTCAGATCACAGCCTCTCAACACGCTCTAAACAATCCCCCCCCTCGCTCCTGCTTTTATTTGAAATAGGAGGGATTTACAAATCATAATGTTCTAAGCAATAAGACACAACACAAAATATTTGATAATAAGAGGGTTTTTCCCAGACATAGTATTCTAAGTAATAAGACACAACACATAATATTGAACCAACACCTGTCACGACCCGACCACATCCGATCACGTCCTTGGTCCAGGCGCCCTTCCATCGGATGATGCTGAGTCTTCTTTTTGAAGGCGAGACATCTAAAATTGTCCATTATACTAATGCAAGCTAAGCAAATAAATGATAACTTCTACAATTTATCTAACAGTCTACAACGCAGTTCTTTACTATTACAAATATTACTGAGACCAAAGTTATCAATTTAATTCATTCACTCAAACCATCTAAGGCAAAGGATGTTTTTGGAATGGACACGAGCATGCTCAAAGATCTAGGTTCAACTCTTGCTCCTCCTATTGCCTCAATCATTAATCTTTCAATTTCATCTGGTCACTTTCCAAAGGCCTGGAAATCTGCTATTGTTACCCCTGTCTTTAAATCCGGTGACTCAACTTCTCTGAATAACTACCGACCTATAAGCATTCTTCCGGCCATTTCCAAAGTTGCAGAAAAATGGGTGTCAGAGCAGATTGTCCATTATTTAATCAGCAGCTCCCACTCTCTCCACGCCATGCAGTTTGGTTTCAGATCCAAGCATTCCACTGAAATGGCTACATGCCTCTTCATTGAGAAAATAAAATCTTCTCTCGACAAGGGTGGAGTTGTAGGGGCGGTGTTCTTGGACCTCAGGAAAGCTTTTGATACAGTAAATCACTCTGTTCTTCTTACCAAGCTCTCAAAATTTAACTTCTCTCGCAAAGCTGTGAGCTGGATTGAATCATATCTGCATGACCGAACACAATCTGTATCAGTTAACAACTGCAGATCAGAGTCTCTTAGGCTAACCTCTGGAGTCCCTCAGGGATCAATATTGGGCCCCCTTTTATTTAGTCTTTATATCAACGATTTGCCCACTGTTTGCTCTGAAGCAGAGTGCGTAATGTATGCAGACGACACAGTTTTCTTTGTTCATGGTCGCTCCAAAGATACTGTTGCTGCTAAACTCACTAATACAATGTCCTGTGTCACAACTTGGTTGCAGGAGTGCTGTTTACAGCTAAACGTTTCTAAAACTGTAGGCATGTATTTCACTAAAACAAATAGAGTATCACCTGACCCCGACATACTTGTTAATGGAGAAAAAATGCAAATTGTCAGCCAATACAAATATCTTGGGTTAATAATAGATTCACAGCTTTCCTTTAAAGCCCATATTGACAAATTGTGTAAAAATATCAAATTAAACCTCGCAAATTTTCGTGCAATTCGGAATGAAATGTCAACTGAAGCTGCAAAAATTTACCTGCATTCGATGATTCTTAGTCACTTTAACTATTGCATAACCAGTTGGTCCCAGGCTGGTCAGAATGCAAAAAAACCATTGGAAGTTTTGTACAAACAAGTAATTAAAGTGATGGATAAAAAACCAAGGCACTATCATCACTGTGCAATTTTAAAAAAATACAGTCTTTTAAACTGGGACCGTCTTCACATATTTGCAGATTTAAATTTGATTTATAAAGTACTGCATGATTTGGCCCCAGCTCCTCTGGCTGAGTTCATCAGCCAAAGAAACAGCTCTGAGCGTGTCACTCGAGGCTCTGTCAGAGGTGACTGTCTCATTCCTCTGCGCAGGAGCACTTTCAGTAAGTCAGCCTGGTCAGTGAGGAGCGCTGGTGAGTGGAACTCAGTACCTAAGGAGGTTAAACTGCTTACAACATACAAGGCCTTCACAAAAAAACTGAAAATGTGGCTAGTTAACACCTATAGCTGCCAACACTAAAAGACAAGTATGTTATGTTGTCTTTTTGTTATGATAAAAAAAATTATGGTTTTATTCTCTCTTAATAGTATAGTTTGATTATGTATCCTGTATTATATTGTCTTGTAGATGTATTTTACTGCTTTTTTACATCATGGCCAGGGGACTACAGATGAAAACTAGCCTTCTGGCTAATTCTGGCTTTTTTAACCATGTGTACTTCATGTGTTTTATGAAATTGCATTGTCCCCTTTCAAAAATAAACTGAAACTGAAACCACTGTAAATGTTTATGACAAGACGCAGGGGTCCCAGTTGGGGGACCAAATTTATGACAGGGCGCTTTTGCAAGGGCTTCAAGGGGAGCCCGTTTACGATAGGTGGAGCAAATGCGTGGTCAAAAGAGACCTGAGGTCAGTATGGTTGCAGAACATTTTACGACTGTACAGAGAACGTTAAGAACAAATGTTATGTTATATCTTAATATTATGGGGTTTGTTTGAACAAGTAGGACGGACTTCAAACAAGTTAAAGCTGGTTATTTTTCAAAGGAAATGAAATTGATGAAATTGGGAATTTGGATGTAATAAAGAGGTTAAAAGGTATGTATTAGTCTTTAACACCCTTTGCTAGAAATGTGGCTACAGGGGGTCACGTTTGTGCTAATTTGACTTCATTGACAATTGAAAGCCCAGTGTGTCCGTTGTCATATTTTGTGACAGCTGCTAGCCCTTTCACCAGCTTTGTCCTGGCCATGCCAGGAAAAACTATTCAACTGGAAGATCTCCCTCGAAATTAGGCTAAACAATGCTGAGCGGCCAGGAAGTGGGGTCCAACTGTGTTGATAGTTTGCATTGAACGAATCTGAGAGATTCTTCAACATGATGACCGCGCCTGTAAGAAAGAAGTTGTCTTTTATTGCAGAATGGGAGCAAGTGCAAGGCCCTTGTGGGGGGAGACATTGAATGGCTGACCAAAAGAGACCAAAATGATCCTATGAATCAACGTTTACCAAGTTGGTAGTAGTAATGTGATGAAAGTCTGTTTCAGTGGGAAAATAAAGGACACTAATTGTCTGATGTCGGAGTTGGTTGATGATCGGTGGCTGGTCAGAATCTGGTTGTGACACACTTGAGGTAATTTGGTAATGGTATTAAGCACTTGTCCTTGAAGGAGAGAAATAAAGGCTAAATGAGATGAACGATATATACTTATGACTTCTTGGTGTAATGTCGAAGTTTTGCTTAGAAAGAGTAGGAACTCCTCTTGTCAGCTGGAGTTTAGAGTTTCACTAGGAGAACGTGGAAATTATGGGGCAACATTTTGACAGTATTAGGTTCACATGATACAGCGATGTAGTCAAAGTAGTTGCTTAGGGGTATACGTGGAATACAGAAAAGAGGTATTTGATTTAGAAGTCTTAAAGTATTGGAGATATTGTTCCCAATGGAGGCAGGTTAAAGTGGGATACAAGGGGGGGAAAATTGCATAGGGCAATAAGATTTATAATTGGATCGATTATTTTATTGAAATTTAGTTGAGGCTTATTTTGTTCTAGTTAATCTTGACTTGATTTTGATAGTTCCCAAGATAGAATAGTGGGAATTGGGGGCACTTAAGCAAGTAGGAAGTTGCAGCGTATTAGTTGAAGCGATGAATGACACCTGTAGATTCACGAAGGAACTGGGGGGAAATTATTTGCAGTGATATGTGTGGTTAAGTGAGTGACACAGTGAGTGAAAGTAAATGACTCGATTGGTTAATCGAGTCATTTACTTTACACTTGGGTAGTGATAGAATTAAAACATTATTTGTCTGAGATATGTCTAAATTGTCAGCCGAGCAGGATTGTCGACTTGCTAAGGAGTGAGAGATAAAGTGTGATGAATGTAACAATTATTTCAAACATATTCCGATTTTGAATAATAGTTCTGTTGTCATATGTGTGTGTGTTCCGGGTTTTGTCTTCCCCCCCCGTTTCACACACACCTGCTCCTGTGAGCATCTTCATCACCTGTGCCTCGTTCACCCTAATTACCCCTTGTATATAACCTCGTGTCTCATTTCCTCTCGTTGCCAGTTCGTTGTACCTTGTCGTCGCGTTCCAGCATTCCTTGTTTCCACGTCATAGATTCACAGTAAGACTTGACCCTGTTCCGATTATCGACCTTGTCTCTTTGCCTCATGTTTTTGGATACTGTTGCCTCTCTTGGATTGCCTGCCTGTGTACCGACCTATGCCCGTCTATTAAACCTCTCTTTTTGGAAACTGTCAATTTGTTTTGGAGTCGTGCATTTTTGGGTCCTATCCTCTGTTCCGTTCATGACAGAACGAACTGGCCAGAACATGGACCCAGCAGACTCAGACCCGGTGCGCAAAGCCCTTCAAGCGCAGGGTCAACGCCTCGCGAAGCAGGATGAGCAGATTGCCGCCCTCCACCTTCATCTAGAGGGACTGTCAAGGAATCAGGACAATATGATGAGGCAGGTGGCCTCGCAGTTTGAACTTCTTTTGAAATTTTTTCAAGAGAAGGAACCAGTTGGCACCACACCCAGTACTGCCACGGTATTTCCGTGTGAAGTAGTCACCATGCAGCCACCTGCCACCTCCGCTGCTGTCTTCCCACAGCTCTCTCGACCGGAGAGGTTCTCTGGAGAATCTGGGAACATTAAGCCGTTCATCACGCAGTGCGAACTCCACTTTGAACTGCAGGCAGCCGCCTTCCCCACCGAGCGGGCAAAGATCACATTCGTCATTTCCCACCTGACTGGTCGTGCGGAGGCGTGGGCTACTGCTGAATGGAGCCGCAATTCCGCCGCGTGTCATTCATGGGCTTTTTTCGTCAAGACTATGGAGCAAATTTTTCAATTTTCCACTCCTGATCGTGAGGCAGCTCGCTCCCTTGTCACCTTACAACAAGGCAAGCGCAGGGTGTCAGATTACGCGATTGAGTTTCGCATTCTAGCAGCTGAGACTCATTGGAATAATCGGGCGCTACTCGATGCCTTTTTTCAAGGACTATCCCCCGCCGTCAAGGATCATTTAGTCCCGCTAGACCTGCCAACCAACTTGGACACTCTCATCGCTCTCGCCCTCAAGATCGACAGAAGGCTTTTGGATCGCGAGCTGGATGGAGATCGGCGGAGGGATGCATCACCGCGCACTTGGAGGACGAGCCTCGGTGACAAGCCAAACCAAGGCAGATTCCCTGCTGCCAGTCTCAATCCACTGGCTAGCGTCACCACGGATGAGCCCATGCAACTGGACGTTCCCCTGAGGAACGTCAACGCCGGCTGAGGGAAGGGTGGTGCTTCTACTGCGGTCAGTTGGGTCATTCCGTGAGCAACTGTCACGTCAAAGTTGCCGGTGCCGGTAGCCAGGGCACGGGAGAGGTGAGTCTGAATTTCATTAAGGAAGACCCTACACGGGTTCTTCCTAAAGTGACACTATGCTCTCCTGATCAAGAAATTCATACACCTGTTTTAATTGACTCTGGTTCTGATGCAAACTTACTCAACTCCATCCTTGTTAGACGTATGCACCTTAGAACCTTTGGAATAAAACGCCACCGCAACACCTATGCTGCAGACGGCAGTTTTATGGGCAAGATCACTCACCGCACCCAAACACTCACATTGACATTCCCTGATTCTCACTCGGAACGTATTAGTTTTCATGTTTTTGACGCCATAAATCATGACGTTATCTTAGGGAACCCATGGTTGAAATTACATAACCCCCACATTGACTGGTCCTCTGGGCAGGTTATGTCATGGGGCAGCAATTGCGCCCGGAACTGTTTCAAGCCGCCACGTGATGTTCAGGGTCATGTTTCTAAGGACACTCCACAGACCCCATCTGCGGATCCTGATTTATCTCAAGTGCCCACCTGTTATCAGGATATTAAAGATGTTTTTTCCAAGTCCAAGGCCAAATCCCTTCCACCCCACAGACCTTATGACTGTGCTATTGACTTGCTGCCTGGAACCACACCCCCACGAGGGAGGTTGTTCTCTCTTTCAGGGCCGGAACACAAGGCCATGAAGGAATATGTAGAAGAATCACTGGCAGCCGGGATCATTCGCCCATCTTCATCCCCTGCGGGAGCAGGATTTTTCTTCGTGGACAAGAAAGACAAGACCCTGCGACCCTGTATCGATTACCGGGGTCTCAATGAGATCACGGTAAAAAACAGGTACCCTCTTCCTCTCATCTCCACTGCCTTTGAGTTCCTGGAGGGAGCCAAGATTTTCACAAAACTGGACTTAAGAAATGCATATCATCTAGTCAGGATAAGGGAGGGGGATGAATGGAAAACAGCATTCAACACACCAACGGGACATTATGAATATTTGGTAATGCCTTTTGGGCTTACTAACACTCCAGCTGTTTTCCAGAACCTTGTCAACGATGTCCTGCGCGACATGTTGAATGTTTATGTTTTTGTTTATTTAGATGATATTCTGATATTCTCCCCGGATGAGGAGACTCACATTATTCATGTCCGCTCTGTTTTGCAGCAGTTACTGCAGAATCAACTCTATGTCAAGGCTGAGAAATGTGAGTTCCACCAGGCGTCCGTTTCTTTTCTGGGTTTCGTCCTGGCTCAAGGTGAAGTCAAGATGGACCCTTGCAAAGTCAATGCCGTTATTAATTGGCCTACTCCCACGTCACGCAAAGATGTACAAAGGTTCTTAGGGTTTGCAAACTTCTACAGGAAATTCATCAGGAATTTCAGTTCTATAGCCTCTCCTTTGCATGATCTTACCTCGCCACACAAACCTTTTGTATGGAACCCGCTTTGTCATGCAGCTTTTCAAAAACTTAAGTCGAGCTTTACCTCCGCTCCCATCCTTACTTTGCCAGATCTCAAACAGCAGTTTGTGGTAGAAGTCGATGCGTCTGATGCCGGAATAGGAGCAGTGCTCTCCCAGAAGTCTCTCAAGGATGAGAAGTTACATCCTTGTGCGTTTCTCTCCAAAAAATTGACCCCAGCTGAAAAAAATTATGACATTGGCGACCGTGAACTGTTGGCAGTCAAGGTGGCTTTGATGGAGTGGAGGCACTGGCTAGAGGGGGCACATACTCCGTTTTTAGTATGGACAGATCACAAGAACCTTGAATATATTAAAACTGCCAAAAGATTAAATGCGAGGCAGGCTAGATGGGCTCTTTTCTTCTCTAGATTTAATTTTACGTTATCATACCGACCGGGTTCTAAAAATGGTAAGCCAGATGCTTTGTCACGCATTTTCTCCGAGAAGAGTTCTTTGTCCGACCCTAAGACTATTTTGCCTAAGTCATGCTTCATTTCCGCTTTTGTTTGGGACATTGAGACTGCGGTTGAAGGGGCTCTGAAAGACACTCCTAGCCCTGAAGATTGCCCCGAGAACAGGCTTTATGTGGTTCCGACCTTAAGGGGAAAAGTCATCCACTGGGCTCACACGAACCGAACGGTATGTCACCCAGGCATTGCCAAGACGCTATCGGTGGTCGAACAGCAATTTTGGTGGCCTAATGTTAGGAGGGATGTTAGCGATTACGTCAATGCTTGCCAGGTATGTGCTGCTAACAAGGCCTCATCAACGTCCTTCTGGGGAGTTGCGACCCCTGCCAATACCACAACGTCCTTGGTCAGACATTTCCGTAGACTTTGTTACAGGATTACCGGCCTCTAAAGGCAATACCACCATTCTTACAGTTGTTGACAGGTTCTCTAAGATGGCACACTTCATTGCACTTCCAAAACTCCCCTCAGCTAAAGACACTGCCGAGCTAATGATTAATCAGGTTTTTAAGTTCCATGGTTTCCCCAAGAATGTGGTGTCTGATAGGGGTCCCCAATTCATTTCGCAATTTTGGAAGGAGTTTTGTAAACTCATAGGTGCTACCGTCAGTCTGTCATCCGGGTTTCATCCTGAAACCAACGGCCAAACCGAGAGGCTGAACCAGGACCTGGAGACGGGGCTCCGATGTCTCGCTTCACAGGAGCCGCGATCCTGGTCTCAGAAACTGGTTTGGGTCGAATTCTCTGGCGAGCCCGCCAGATGCTGCTGCGCCACGGACGGTCCTACAAAGCCGCTGCTGACCGTCGGAGGACACCGGCCCCGAACTACAAAGTGGGTCAGCGAGTTTGGCTTTCGACCAAACATATTCCACTCCGGGTGGAGTCCAAGAAGCTCGCTCCCAGGTTCGTTGGGCCCTTCCCCATCACAAAAATAATCAACCCTGTCACCGTGAAGCTGAGGCTCCCAAGGTCTATGCGGGTCCACCCTACTTTTCACGTCAGCCTACTCAAGCCAGCCCGGGAGTCCCCTCTGGTCCCGCCTTCCAGGCCCCCTCCTCCCCCCCGGTTTGTGGATGGGGGCCCTGTCTTCTCTGTGAAGCGGCTGTTGTCATCTCGTCGGAGGGGCAGGGGGTTTCAATATCTGGTGGACTGGGAGGGCTATGGGCCTGAGGAGCGTTCCTGGGTACCGTCTGCGTTTATCGTGGATGATTCGCTCATTCGGGACTTCCACGTTGCGCATCCAGGGGCCCCAGGGCCGTCTGGGGCCGGCCGTTAAGGGGGGGGGGGGGGGGGGGGGGGTACTGTCATATGTGTGTGTGTTCCGGGTTTTGTCCTCCCCCCCTGTTTCACACACACCTGCTCCTGTGAGCATCTTCATCACCTGTGCCTCGTTCACCCTAATTACCCCTTGTATATAACCTCGTGTCTCATTTCCTCTCGTTGCCAGTTCGTTGTACCTTGTCGTCGCGTTCCAGCATTCCTTGTTTCCACGTCATAGATTCACAGTAAGACTTGACCCTGTTCCGATTATCGACCTTGTCTCTTTGCCTCATGTTTTTGGATACTGTTGCCTCTCTTGGATTGCCTGCCTGTGTACCGACCTATGCCCGTCTATTAAACCTCTCTTTTTGGAAACTGTCAATTTGTTTTGGAGTCGTGCATTTTTGGGTCCTATCCTCTGTTCCGTTCATGACATCTGTAGTTGAAGTATGCAAGTCAACTGTATGCCCAAACAGGAAGGATGGAAGTTAGCATATCAGTTAAACAAAAAATGGCTATGGGAGCTGTACAGGTTTTATAACTCAATATTATAGAAGATTTTTGATTTGCTAATTAGGTAAGACGACAAAGGCGTTGAATTGAGAAGCTGTCTCCTTGAGTGGACAGTGGATGGATGAAAGCTTAGGAGGAAATTAGTGAGGGGCAGTGTATGACAAATGTATGGGAATAATGGCTAATTCGTTTGAAATTCCTGGAAGTTATTTCCAGGAATTTCAAACGGTATAGTGGTGAGGGAGTACGCTTCGACAGCTCTGAGAATAATATTATTAAGGGGTAATAACCAACACCTATTAACACCACAACAGTATTTATAATCATTCCTCAGTGACATATTCAAGAGATAAGACTATTGGCCGTGAAAATAAAGATATAGTGTTATGGTATGTCGTATTGTTTTGTCTATTACATAGGTGATGCAGTCATGTCCAAATTTGGGTTGGAAGACGTACTGATTTTCAGGAGGAAAGATGAGAAAATTAAGGCAGCTTTAAGTTAGAGGATGGCTTCGTGATAAAAGAAGAGGAATAGCAGTTGGATAAAGATAATTGGAATGCTAGACTGAGTTGTTAATTGACTGTTGGGAACCATATTTGGTAGATGTTTGGAGAAGTACGTGTGGCTTTTGATTGTGATACCTGACTTTGTATATGACTTTCCCCAAATTGTATTGTGTTATGACGAGGTTGAGTGTGGCGTTGTATTATATTTGTTGTTTTGCACACTACTGGCAGAAGGTCTCATTCTTACAGATCAGGGAAATGTCTGGGTTCCCTTGTGTGCAAATGATGGGCTCAGCACGTACTGTCCGAGTGAGAAGGCCGGCCCAGAGTTGGAGTAGCTGAGACCAGGAGGAACGGCTGCGGATGATGCATTGGCCACGATACCGAGAGTCGGCTACGTTGAGCAAAAATACAGTGCTTACGGAAAGTTTTCAGACCCCCTTAAATTTTTCACTCTTTGTTCTAGTGCATCCATTTGTTAAAAATAATTTAAGTAAATTTTTTCCTCCTTAATGTATAAACAGCACCCCATATTGACAGGAAAAAAAATATTGTTGAAATTTTTGCAGATTTATGAAAAAAGAAAAACTGAAATATCACACAGTCATAAGTATTCAGACCCTTTGCTGTGACACTCATATATTTAACTCGGGTGCTGGCCATCTCTTCTGACCTTAAGATGGTTCTACACCTCCATTGGAGTCCAGCTGTGTTTGATTATACTGATTGGACTTGGCAAGGCACAGATCTGGCCAAGGTTCCAAAAAAAAATTCTGCTGCACTTAAGGTTTCTAAGAGCACAGCGGCCTCCATAATCCTGAAATGGAAGACATTTGGGACAATCAGAACCCTTCCTAGAGCTGGCCGTCTGGCCAAACTGAGCAATTTGGGGGGTGTGGGGGGGGGGGGGGGGGGGGGGGGGAGAGCCTTGGGTAGAGAGGTAAAGTAGAACCCAAAGATCACTGTGGCTAAGCTCCAGAGATGCAGTCGGGAGATGGGTGAAAGTTCTAGAAAGTCAACCATCAGTGCAGCCCTCCACCAGTCGGGGTTTTTATGGCAGAGTAGTTGACGGAAGCCTCTTCTCAGTGCAAGACACATGAAAGCCTGCATGGAGTTTGCTAAAAAACACCTGAAGGACTCCAAGATGGTGAGAAATAAGATTCTCTGGTCTGATGAGACCAAAATAGAAATTGCTGGCCTCAATTCTAAGTGGCATGTGTGGAGAAAACCAGGCACTGCTCATTACCTGTCCAATACAGTCTGAACAATGAAGCATGGTGGTGACAGCATCATGCTGTAGGGCTGTTTTTCAGCTGCAGTGACAGGGAGACTGGTTGCAATCGAAGAAAAGATGAATGCGGCCAAGTACAGGGATATCCTGGACGAAAACCTTCTCAGAACCTCAGACTGGACCGAAGGTTCACCTTCAAAAAAGACAATGACCCTAAGCACACAGCTAAAATACTGAAGGAGTGGCTTCAGAAGAACTCTGTGACTGTTGTTAAATGGCCCAGACAGAGCCCTGACTTAAACCCAATTGAGCATCTCTGGAAAGACCTGAAAATGGCTGCTGACCAACGTTCACCATCCAACCTAACAGAACTGGAGAGAGCTCGCCCTCGAGTTGCAAGACTGTGGTTGGTCCGCTGAAAACAAGTCCTTCACCTGTCCATCAAATACAAATACTTTGTTATATTGCAGCCATTTGTTAAAATCATTGAAGTTATTTTTGTCCCTCATTAATTTACACACAGCACCCCATATTGACAGAAAAAACATAATTGTTGAAATTCTTTTAAAAAATAAAAAATAAAATATTACACAGCGGCGGCACGGTGGACGACTGGTTAGAGGGTCAGCCTCACAGTTCTGAGGACCCGGGTTCAATCCCCGGCCCCGCCTGTGTGGCGTTTGCATGTTCTCCCCGTGCCTGCGTGGGTTTTCTCCGGGCACTCCGGTTTTCTCCCACATCCCAAAAACATGCATTAATTGGAGACTCTAAAATTGCCCATAGGTGTGACTGTGAGTGCGAATGGTTGTTTGTTTGTATGTGCCCTGCGATTGGCTGGCAACCAGTTCAGGGTGTACCCCGCCTCCTGTCCGATGACAGCTGGGATAGGCTCCAGCATGCCCGCGACCCTCGTGAGGAGAAGCGGCTCAGAAAATGGATGGATGGATGGATATCACACAGCCATAAGTATTTGCTGTGACACTCATATATGTAACTCAGGTGCTGTCCATTTCTGCTGATCATCCTTAAGATGGTTCTACACCTTTATTGGAGTCCAGCTGTGTTTGATTATACTGATTGGACTTCATTAGGAAAGCCACACCCCTGTCTATGTAAGAACTTACAGCTTGCAGTGCATGTCAGAGCAAATGAGAATCATGAGGTCAAAGGAACTGCCTGAAGAGCTTAGAGACAGAATTGTGGCCAAGCATACAAAAAAAATTCTGCTGCACTAAAGGTTCCTAAGAGCACAGTAGCCTCCATAATCCTTAAATGGAAGACGTTTTGGACGACTGGAACCCTTCCTCGAGCTGGCCGTGTGGCAAAACTGAGCAATTGGGGTAGAAGAGGCTTGGTGAGAGAGGTAAACAAGAACCCAAATATCACTGTGGCTGACCTCTAGAGATGCAGTCAGGAGATGGGCAAAAGTTCGAGAAAGTCAACCATCACTGCAGCCCTCCACCAGTTGGGGCTTTATGGCAGAGTGGAAGGGAGTGCAGGGATATCCTGGACGAAAACCTCCAGAGTGCTCAGAACCTCAGACTGGGCCAAAGGTTCACCTTCAAACAAGACAATGACCCTAAGCACACAGCTAAAATACCGAAGAAGTGGCTTCAGAACAACTCCATGACTGTTCTTGAATGGCCCAGCCAGAGCCCCGACTCAAACCCTATTGAGCATCTCTGGAGAGGCCTGAAAATGGCTGCCCACCAACGTTCACCATCCAACCTTACAGAACTGGAGAGGATCTGCAAGGAGGAATGGCAGATGTCAGATTTCGCTTATCCGCAGGACTAATCGGGAGAAATGTCCTGACCGACTCTCCGTTTAAAGGGTCAAGCTCCCCCCTTTTCCCTTACCGGCACCAACAGCGTACGCGCAAGGGGACGAGGAGCTGTTAAGCCGGTGTCGAGATGAATTCGCCTAGGTGTGCTAACTACCGTCTGGGGCCGGCCGTTATGGGGCGGGGGGGGGGGGCGGGGGGGTACTGTCATATGTGTGTGTGTTCCGGGTTTTGTCCTCCCCCCCTGTTTCACACACACCTGCTCCTGTGAGCATCTTCATCACCTGTGCCTCGTTCACCCTAATTACCCCTTGTATATAACCTCGTGTCTCATTTCCTCTCGTTGCCAGTTCGTTGTACCTTGTCGTCGCGTTCCAGCATTCCTTGTTTCCACGTCATAGATTCACAGTAAGACTTGACCCTGTTCCGATTATCGACCTTGTCTCTTTGCCTCATGTTTTTGGATACTGTTGCCTCTCTTGGATTGCCTGCCTGTGTACCGACCTATGCCCGTCTATTAAACCTCTCTTTTTGGAAACTGTCAATTTGTTTTGGAGTCGTGCATTTTTGGGTCCTATCCTCTGTTCCGTTCATGACATCTGTAGTTGAAGTATGCAAGTCAACTGTATGCCCAAACAGGAAGGATGGAAGTTAGCATATCAGTTAAACAAAAAATGGCTATGGGAGCTGTACAGGTTTTATAACTCAATATTATAGAAGATTTTTGATTTGCTAATTAGGTAAGACGACAAAGGCGTTGAATTGAGAAGCTGTCTCCTTGAGTGGACAGTGGATGGATGAAAGCTTAGGAGGAAATTAGTGAGGGGCAGTGTATGACAAATGTATGGGAATAATGGCTAATTCGTTTGAAATTCCTGGAAGTTATTTCCAGGAATTTCAAACGGTATAGTGGTGAGGGAGTACGCTTCGACAGCTCTGAGAATAATATTATTAAGGGGTAATAACCAACACCTATTAACACCACAACAGTATTTATAATCATTCCTCAGTGACATATTCAAGAGATAAGACTATTGGCCGTGAAAATAAAGATATAGTGTTATGGTATGTCGTATTGTTTTGTCTATTACATAGGTGATGCAGTCATGTCCAAATTTGGGTTGGAAGACGTACTGATTTTCAGGAGGAAAGATGAGAAAATTAAGGCAGCTTTAAGTTAGAGGATGGCTTCGTGATAAAAGAAGAGGAATAGCAGTTGGATAAAGATAATTGGAATGCTAGACTGAGTTGTTAATTGACTGTTGGGAACCATATTTGGTAGATGTTTGGAGAAGTACGTGTGGCTTTTGATTGTGATACCTGACTTTGTATATGACTTTCCCCAAATTGTATTGTGTTATGACGAGGTTGAGTGTGGCGTTGTATTATATTTGTTGTTTTGCACACTACTGGCAGAAGGTCTCATTCTTACAGATCAGGGAAATGTCTGGGTTCCCTTGTGTGCAAATGATGGGCTCAGCACGTACTGTCCGAGTGAGAAGGCCGGCCCAGAGTCGGAGTAGCTGAGACCAGGAGGAACGGCTGCGGATGATGCATTGGCCACGATACCGAGAGTCGGCTACGTTGAGCAAAAATACAGTGCTTACGGAAAGTTTTCAGACCCCCTTAAATTTTTCACTCTTTGTTCTAGTGCATCCATTTGTTAAAAATAATTTAAGTAAATTTTTTTCCTCCTTAATGTATAAACAGCACCCCATATTGACAGGAAAAAAAATATTGTTGAAATTTTTGCAGATTTATGAAAAAAGAAAAACTGAAATATCACACAGTCATAAGTATTCAGACCCTTTGCTGTGACACTCATATATTTAACTCGGGTGCTGGCCATCTCTTCTGACCTTAAGATGGTTCTACACCTCCATTGGAGTCCAGCTGTGTTTGATTATACTGATTGGACTTGGCAAGGCACAGATCTGGCCAAGGTTCCAAAAAAAAATTCTGCTGCACTTAAGGTTTCTAAGAGCACAGCGGCCTCCATAATCCTGAAATGGAAGACATTTGGGACAATCAGAACCCTTCCTAGAGCTGGCCGTCTGGCCAAACTGAGCAATTTGGGGGGTGTGGGGGGGGGGGGGGGGGGGGGGGGGGGAGAGCCTTGGGTAGAGAGGTAAAGTAGAACCCAAAGATCACTGTGGCTAAGCTCCAGAGATGCAGTCGGGAGATGGGTGAAAGTTCTAGAAAGTCAACCATCAGTGCAGCCCTCCACCAGTCGGGGTTTTTATGGCAGAGTAGTTGACGGAAGCCTCTTCTCAGTGCAAGACACATGAAAGCCTGCATGGAGTTTGCTAAAAAACACCTGAAGGACTCCAAGATGGTGAGAAATAAGATTCTCTGGTCTGATGAGACCAAAATAGAAATTGCTGGCCTCAATTCTAAGTGGCATGTGTGGAGAAAACCAGGCACTGCTCATTACCTGTCCAATACAGTCTGAACAATGAAGCATGGTGGTGACAGCATCATGCTGTAGGGCTGTTTTTCAGCTGCAGTGACAGGGAGACTGGTTGCAATCGAAGAAAAGATGAATGCGGCCAAGTACAGGGATATCCTGGACGAAAACCTTCTCAGAACCTCAGACTGGACCGAAGGTTCACCTTCAAAAAAGACAATGACCCTAAGCACACAGCTAAAATACTGAAGGAGTGGCTTCAGAAGAACTCTGTGACTGTTGTTAAATGGCCCAGACAGAGCCCTGACTTAAACCCAATTGAGCATCTCTGGAAAGACCTGAAAATGGCTGCTGACCAACGTTCACCATCCAACCTAACAGAACTGGAGAGAGCTCGCCCTCGAGTTGCAAGACTGTGGTTGGTCCGCTGAAAACAAGTCCTTCACCTGTCCATCAAATACAAATACTTTGTTATATTGCAGCCATTTGTTAAAATCATTGAAGTTATTTTTGTCCCTCATTAATTTACACACAGCACCCCATATTGACAGAAAAAACATAATTGTTGAAATTCTTTTAAAAAATAAAAAATAAAATATTACACAGCGGCGGCACGGTGGACGACTGGTTAGAGGGTCAGCCTCACAGTTCTGAGGACCCGGGTTCAATCCCCGGCCCCGCCTGTGTGGCGTTTGCATGTTCTCCCCGTGCCTGCGTGGGTTTTCTCCGGGCACTCCGGTTTTCTCCCACATCCCAAAAACATGCATTAATTGGAGACTCTAAAATTGCCCATAGGTGTGACTGTGAGTGCGAATGGTTGTTTGTTTGTATGTGCCCTGCGATTGGCTGGCAACCAGTTCAGGGTGTACCCCGCCTCCTGTCCGATGACAGCTGGGATAGGCTCCAGCATGCCCGCGACCCTCGTGAGGAGAAGCGGCTCAGAAAATGGATGGATGGATGGATATCACACAGCCATAAGTATTTGCTGTGACACTCATATATGTAACTCAGGTGCTGTCCATTTCTGCTGATCATCCTTAAGATGGTTCTACACCTTTATTGGAGTCCAGCTGTGTTTGATTATACTGATTGGACTTCATTAGGAAAGCCACACCCCTGTCTATGTAAGAACTTACAGCTTGCAGTGCATGTCAGAGCAAATGAGAATCATGAGGTCAAAGGAACTGCCTGAAGAGCTTAGAGACAGAATTGTGGCCAAGCATACAAAAAAAATTCTGCTGCACTAAAGGTTCCTAAGAGCACAGTAGCCTCCATAATCCTTAAATGGAAGACGTTTTGGACGACTGGAACCCTTCCTCGAGCTGGCCGTGTGGCAAAACTGAGCAATTGGGGTAGAAGAGGCTTGGTGAGAGAGGTAAACAAGAACCCAAATATCACTGTGGCTGACCTCTAGAGATGCAGTCAGGAGATGGGCAAAAGTTCGAGAAAGTCAACCATCACTGCAGCCCTCCACCAGTTGGGGCTTTATGGCAGAGTGGAAGGGAGTGCAGGGATATCCTGGACGAAAACCTCCAGAGTGCTCAGAACCTCAGACTGGGCCAAAGGTTCACCTTCAAACAAGACAATGACCCTAAGCACACAGCTAAAATACCGAAGAAGTGGCTTCAGAACAACTCCATGACTGTTCTTGAATGGCCCAGCCAGAGCCCCGACTCAAACCCTATTGAGCATCTCTGGAGAGGCCTGAAAATGGCTGCCCACCAACGTTCACCATCCAACCTTACAGAACTGGAGAGGATCTGCAAGGAGGAATGGCAGATGTCAGATTTCGCTTATCCGCAGGACTAATCGGGAGAAATGTCCTGACCGACTCTCCGTTTAAAGGGTCAAGCTCCCCCCTTTTCCCTTACCGGCACCAACAGCGTACGCGCAAGGGGACGAGGAGCTGTTAAGCCGGTGTCGAGATGAATTCGCCTAGGTGTGCTAACTACCTTTTTTACGGAGCCAATCCGGTCTGCCCTCACTAATCACCCCTTGATGAGTAACCGCACTGAGTGAAAGGGTAATATTGTGAGTGCTCCATTTTTACAGCAGCTTCATCCCTTAAAAATTGTTTGCACTTGTTATAGACCTAGTAAATTTAACAGTCCTTGTTAGGACCGTACGGATTTGTTTTTGTATTAAGCCGAAGAGATATATATGAGTTACTTTTGGGATGGTGTTACGACCCGGTGTTATTGGTATCGTCTACGTTCAATCACTTATAAGAGGTTGAGTGATAAAAATGAGACAACTTCTCATTATAAGAATGACAAAGATAGAATAGAATTACAGCAAGGTATTTATTTCAGTGATTACTTAAGGTTAAAATGATAATATGACAGAAAGGGTTTATAATATAAAATAAACAATAATAATAATAACAAAAAATGAAAAGGAGTAGAAGTAGTTTAAAAGTAATAAATCATAAAACAAGTATTACCTTTTGAGTGAGCCTTAAGGAGTGATCAAGTCCTACGGAGCCGTGATGCCAATTAATAATAAGATAATTTGGAATATAAGAATCCCTGGACAGCTGACTAGCCCTTTTCCCTATCCACGCAATGTCAATAGCGGTTCTAATAGTTACCTTATTATAATATTCTTTTAGTCTTACCCAATTAAAGAGGAAGATTCAAAGATGAATTCCTCCTGCCAGCATGTCAATTTCATTGCGAGGGAAAAAGAACGTCTGTCTCCCTATCCTGAAGAGAATAAGGAGCCCCGTTTATCAGCATGTGAGGCTTTTATAACCTGGGTTTTCAGAAACTCCCTTTTCTAAAATAGTCCTTTGTTTACATATTCTGACACGCGCTTCTCGCTATTACTTTTTTATTACCACACGCGCTCCTCGCTCTTCTTCTTTTCCTTTCGGCTTGTCCCGTTAGGGGTCGCCACAGCGCGTCATCCTTTTCCATGAGAGCCTATCTCCTGCATCCTCCTCTCGAACACCAACTGCCATCATGTCTTCCCTCACGACATCCATCAACCTTCTCTTTGGTCTTCCTCTAGCTCTCTTGCCTGGCAGCTCCATCCTCATCATCCTTCTACCAATATACTCACTCTCTCTCCTCTGGACGTGTCCAAACCATTGAAGTCTGCTCTCTCTAACTTTGTCTCCAAAACATCGAACCTTGGCTGTCCCTCTGATGAGCTCATTTCTAATTTTATCCAACCTGGTCACTCCGAGAGCGAACCTCAACATCTTCATTTCCGCCACCTCCAGCTCTGCTTCCTGTTTTCTCTTCAGTGCCACTGTCTCTAATCCATACATCATGGCTGGCCTCACCACTGTTTTATAAACTTTGCCCTTCATCCTAGCAGAGACTCTTCTGTCACATAACACACCTGACACGTTCCTCCACCCGTTCCAACCTGCTTGGACCCGTTTCTTCACTTCCTGACCACACTCACCATTGCTCTGGACGGTTGACCCCAAGTATTTAAAGTCCTCTACCTTTGCCATCTCTTCTCCCTGTAGCCTCATTCTTCCCCCACCACCCCTCTCATTCATGCACATATATTCTGTTTTACTTTGGCTAATCTTCATTCCTCTTCTTTCCAGTGCATGCCTCCATCTTTCTAACTGTTCCTCCAGCTGCTCCCTGATTCACTGCAGATCACAATGTCATCTGCAAACATCATGGTCCACGGGGATTCCAGTCTAACCTCATCTGTCAGCCTATCCATCACCACTGCAAAAAGGAAGGGGCTCAGGGCTGATCCCTGATGCAGTCCCACGTCCACCTTAAATTCTTCTGTCACACCGACAGCACACCTCACCGCTGTTCTGCTGCCCTCGTACATGTCCTGTATTATTCTAACATACTTCTCTGCCACTCCAGACTTCCGCATGCAGTACCACAGTTCCTCTCTGGGTACTCTGTCATAGGCTTTCTCTAGATCTACAAAGACACAATGTAGCTCCTTCTGACCTTCTCTGTACTTTTCCATCAACATCCTCAAGGCAAATAATGCATCTGTGGTACTCTTTCTAGGCATGAAACCATACTGTTGCTCGCAAATACTCACTTCTGTCCTGAGTCTAGCCTCCACTACTCTTTCCCATAACTTCATTGTGTGGCTCATCAACTTTATTCCTCTATAGTTGCCACAGCTCTGCACATCACCTTTGTTCTTAAAAATGGGCACCAGTACACTTTTCCTCCATTCCTCAGGCATCTTCTCACGCACTAGAATTCTATTGAACAAGCTGGTCAAAAACTCCACAGCCACCTCTCCTAGATGCTTCCATACCTCCACAGGAATGTCATCAGGACCAACTGCCTTTCCATTTTTCATTCTCTTTAATGCCTTTCTAACTTCCCCCTTACTAATCATTGCCACTTCCTGGTCCACCACACTTGCCTCTTCTACTCTCCCTTCTCTATCATTTTCCTCATTCATCAACTCCTCGAAGTATTCTTTCCATCTACCTAGCACACTGCTGGCACCAGTCAACATATTTCCATCTCTATCCTTAATCACCCTAACCTGCTGCACATCCTTCCCATCTCTATCCCTCTGTCTGGCCAGCCTGTATAGATCCTTTTCTCCTTCTTTAGTGTCCAACCTGCCATACAAGTCATCATATGCCTCTTGTTTTGCCTTTGCCACCTCTACCTTTGCCCTGTGTCGCATCTCAATGTATTCCTTTCGCCTCTCCTCGGTCCTCTCAGTGTCCCACTTCTTCTTAGCTAACCGTTTTCCTTGTATGATTTCCTGTACTGTGAGGTTCCACCACCAAGTCTCCTTCTCTCCTTTCCTGCCAGAAGATACACCAAGTACTCTCCTGCCTGCTTCTCTGATCACCTTGGCTGCAGTGGTCCAGTCTTCTGGAAGCTCTTCCCGTCCACCGAGAGCCTGTATCACCTCTTCCCGAAAAGCTGCACAACACTCGTCCTGTCTCAGCTTCCACCACATGGTTCTCTTCTCTGCCTTTGTCTTCCTAATTTTCCTCCCCACCACCAGAGTCATCTTACACACCACCATCCTATGCTGTCTAGCCACACTCTCCCCTACCACTACCTTACAGTTGGTAACCTCCTTCAGATTACATCGTCTGCACAAGATGTAATCCACCTGTGTGCTTCTACCTCCGCTCTTGTAGGTCACCCTATGTTCGTGCCTCTTCTGGAAAAAAGTGTTCACTACAGCCATTTGCATCCTTGTTGCAAAGTCTACCACCATCTGTCCCTCCAAGTTCCTTTCCTGGATACCGTACTTACCCATCACTTCTTCATCACCCTTATTACCTTCACCAACATGTCCATTACAATCTGCACCAATTACGACTCTCTCTCTGTCTGGGATGCTCAGAACTACATCATCTAGCTCCTTCCAGAATTTCTCTTTCACCTCTAGGTCACATCCTACCTGTGGGGCATAGCCACTAATCACATTACACATAACACCCTCAATTTCAAATTTCAGCCTCATCACTCGATCTGATACTCTTTTCACCTCCAAGACATTCTTAGCCAACTCTTCTTTTAAAATAACCCCGACTCCATTTCTCTTCCCATCTACACCATGGTAAAATATTTTAAACCCTGCCCCTAAACTTCTAGCCTTACTGCCTTTCCACCTGGTCTCCTGGACACACAATATATCAACCTTTCTCCTAATCATCATGTCAACCAACTCCCGGGATTTTCCTGTCATAGTCCCAACATTCAAAGTCCCCACATTCAGTTCTAGGCTCTGTGTTTTCCTCTTCTCTTTCTGCCAAAGAACCCGCTTTCCACCTCTTCTTCTTCTTCTTCTTTGACTTCGACTTCGACCCACAGTAGCTGAATTTCCAACAGCGCCCTGCAGGTTGACGGCGCCGGTGGCGGACGTTGTTAACCCGGGCCACGACCGATCCGGTATGGAATTCTTTGGATGAACGCTCATATTTGTTTGGCAAGGTTTTAAGCCGGATGCCCTTCCTGACGCAACCCTCTGCATTTATCCGGGCTTGGGACCGGCCTACAGTTTGCACTGACTTGTGCCCCCCATAGGGCTGCATTCACACGCGCTCCTCGCTATTATCTTTTTATTACCACTCCAGAGTGTCCTGACTTGACCTGAGTGGGAAGCACCTGGTTTCCAGAAACTCCCTTTTCTAAAACTAATCCTTTTGTTTACCTATTCTGACACGCGCTCCTTGCTATTATTATTCTTTATTACCACTTCAGTGTCCTGACTTGACCTGAGTGGGAAGCACCTGTTTCCACTTCAGAGTGTCCTAGCGTGACCTGAGTGGGAATATCTTTCACTTTCATTTTCAGCGTTATCCTGACATGACCTCTTATTTGCTCACCCAAATAGGCTTTTTAGTAAATACATTCAACTACAAGCACATTTCATATATCTTGTAGGTTCTCAGTAAATACATTCAAGCACATTTCATGTCTTGAACTCAACCAATACATTTCATCACACCATGCCAATCTGTAAGCAATCTGCAATACATGTGTATATGTTAAATGTCAAAATAAATGAATATACATTCATGTGAATACAATTCTCTCATGCATTCAACAGGTACGTTCTTCTTTGTAGTACATCGTGTGCTGCGTTGCCTGAGAGAGGCAGTCTTACACAGGTTACAGTTCTTTGCATAAAAGCTGTTCCAAAGCATAGTAATACAAAAGTAGGAATAATGTATAACAGCCCTACTAGACTTGATGTACTTTTGATCAATGATTTCCATAAGAACATCTGAGTTATAACATCAAAGAGAACATCAAAATCATCTCAAGGATATAAAATCAAATAAATGGTTATAAGTGGTTGACTTCAGTATGTGTTTGTTTACTATGATAGGGGGTATAATAGTATTAAGATATTAAGAAGACTTATGCTTGAACTGGCGACTCATACTGCATGATCTAAATTTGGTTTGGCGACCTCTGGTGGTTTGAACCAGGAATTGAAACTGGGGCTAAGCTCAATCACATGAACCCAGCTACATAAGCCAATTACAACCTTTTGTTCCATCGCGTTATGTGGCTTGGCCGCCCACTTGACACAGACCATCCCCAAATCCAGGTGTGAAAAACATGTTGCATCATTCCCAAAAAGACTCATGACTGTATTTGCTCAAAAGGTTGCTTCTACTAAATACTGAGCAAAGGGTCTGAATACTTAGTCCCAAGGGGGGTCTACAATCATTGTATTTTTTCAAGATTAATTTGCCTTTAATAGGTGTTTAATTGGAGGTTTAATAAAAGTCTTGTTTTTGTGTCCCTCATTATAAGGAGATTTGGTGGGGGTGGTCCCAGCCCAACAGCGATGATGTCTCACTGAAATGTATTCTTGTTTTTGTGTTTAATTTTACTGTTTTATGCTTTGTGAATAAGAATGTTCTATTTATTATAGAATGACTGGTCACTCTTTTCCAACTTCGATAGAGAAGTTTTTTTTTTCGTCTGACAGTCCATGAATCTATGGCACCCCCACATAGCTACACCGTTAATTGTTTAAATTTAGGTGAAGGTGGCACGGTGAACAACTTAGCACGTCTGCCTCACAGTTCTGAGGACCTGGGCTCAAATCCGGCCTCGCCTGTGTGGAGTTTACATATTCTCCCTGTGCCTGCGGGAGTTTTCTCCAGGTTTTCTGATTTCTCTCAGCTTCCAAAAATATGCATACTGGATTGATGACACTAAATTGCCTGTAGGGGTGAATGTGAGTGTGAATGGTTATTTTTGTGTGTCCGGCAAGCTCAATCAGTACAGCTTGAGACTCTTAATCTCAGGGTCTAAAAGTTAGTCTGACTAGGAGCCTTGCGGGTGTGGTGTAGGAGGTGCCAGAGAACACGCAGGGAGCAAATGATAATTGTCGGTCCGAGTTAAAAGTTAACCTTAAGTAGATGCTTTGGAGCATTCTAAGGTTTCTTTGACCAATCACATTTTTCCCCCTCCAAATTGTAGGTAATAAGTTTAATTTTTTTTTGGGCTATTGAAGGTTTGTTGCCTTGTGTTACTTATTGCCTCAATGTTTTTGTAATGGACTCTTTAGAATCATAAAGGGGGGCTATGGAGTGTATTTTCAATAGTACATCATTTAAGTCATTCTCACAGTACATTATAGTGCTTGTAAGAGTAAGTGTTTTAAACCGGTGTCTTTTGAACTGTCTACTTCTAAGAGGTGTAATTGCATACCTGGGGCAGTTCGGTCACTCAGCAGCACTAGTTACAGGCAGTGGTTTGAATCCCCAGATATTGGTTGGGGTTTTATAAACCTTGGCAGTTTTTATTGCTTTAAATTTACTCCCGCTGCCTGCTTAACATATACAGTACGTTTTTTTGTTGTTGTTGTTTTTTAATCGGCGCAGCGAGGAAGGTGGTGCCTCGTGGTGAAAGGCGGGGGCTCCCTGGCTGTGCACCAGTTTCTTCGGCAGGTTGGAGGAAGAAGAGGTCCAGATCGCGCCTCTTAGTATTAATTTTCATCCTAGGCTTATTTGTGGTTTTTAAAGCCAGTGGAAATGTGAAATTAATTATTGGATCTAAGATGAAGAAATTGGTTCCCAGCTTTACATTGTCACACACACACACACCCTGGTTAATCTATGCAATGAATGTTTCAATTTGATGTGGTTTCTAAGCGTGCTTAATAGTTGTGATGTGACATTTGTGTTGTGTGAGGTGAAACATCTCTTCTGATTCAGTTGACAAACAGATTTGACATCAGACCTGTGGCAAACAATCATTAGTGAGATTGGTGTCATTATTTATACTGGGAGCATTCATCCAAAGTTCGCAAAATATCAAGCAGACTTTTAAATTCGGTGAAATCTGTGGCACTGCACGCGGTTTGCAATAGCCAGCGGGTGTCGCTTGTGTTCCATCAATTGTCCTAGATCGAGCGCTTGGCAGTGCCTTGCAAGCATTTCAAAGGAGCAAATGGTTCTTTGAACTTAATTTTGAATTCAGGGTGTACCCCGCCTCCTGCCCGATGATAGCTGGGATAGGCTCCAGCATGCCGGCGACCCGAGTGAGGAGAAGCGGCTCAGAAAATCAGAATCATAATCATCTTTATTTGCCAAGTATGTCCAAAAACACACAAGGAATTTGTCTCCGGTAGTTGGAGCTGCTCTAGTACGACAACAGACAGTCAATTGACAGAGAACACTTTGGAGACATAAAGACATTGACAAAAAAACAGTCACTGAGCAGTAAAGGGTTGCTAGTTATCTGGTAATGCCAGTAACTTTTTTTTTGACAATTGTGTAAAAAGATGCTCTAGTCCTCTAGCACTTAGAGCAGTTCGAATGACTAACATTGCAAAAGTCCGGTGCAATGACCATTGTGCAAAGGGCGCCGAGACTTCAAGGAGTGTATGCGGTTTAAAGTGACGAGTAGTGCGATAATCTGGGACAATGTTGTTTGTGCAAATGTTGCAGATACTCCTCAATCAGTGTGCAAATGGAGCAGATGCTACTCTGGCATGAGTGGCCAGTATATGCAAATAGTGCAGTATGGTGAGACAACTACAGTGAGTGCACGAGTAATGTATGATTGGCCCCACAGAAATGTGACAACGAACAAGTCAAAAAATTGCCAGCATGTTGTAATGGAATTGTAGGTTCAGTGTTTAAGAAGTTGATCGCAAGAGGGAAGAAGCTGTTGGAATGTCTGGTAGTTCTAGTTTGCATTGATCGGTAGTGCCTACCTGAGGGAAGGAGCTGGAAGAGCTGGTGACCGGGATTGCGCAGGGTCCGAGAGGATTTTGCACGCTCTTGTCTTAGTTCTGGCAGCGTGCAAGTCCTCAATGGTGGGTAGGAGGGTACCGACAATCCTTTCAGCAGTTTTGATTGTCCGTTGCAGTCGGAGTTTGTCCTTTTTTGTAGCAACACCAAACCAGACTGTGATGGAAGAACACAGGACTGATTCGATGACCGCTGTGTAGAACTGTCTCAGCAGCTCCGGTGGCAAGCTGTGCTTTCTCGGAAGCCGCAGGAAGTACATCCTCTGCTGGGCCTTTTTGAGGACGGAGTTGATGTTGGTCGCCCACTTCAGGTCCTGAGAGACTGTGATTTCCAGGAACTTGAAGGTCTCGACGGTTGACACAAGGCAGCTGGACAACGTGAGGGGCAGCTGTGGCGAAGGATGCCTCCTGAAGTCCATGATCATCTCTACAGTCTTGAGTGTGTTCAGCTCCAGGTTGTGTCGGCCACACCACAGCTCCAGCTGCTCCTTTTCCTGTTGATATGCAGAGTCGTCACCGTCCTTGATGAGGCCGATGACAGTGGTGTCATCTGCAAACTTCAGGAGTTTGACAGTCGGGTGCGCTGAGGTGCAGTCGTTCGTGTAGAGAGAGAAGAGCAGCGGAGAAAGGACACAACCTTGGGGCGCCCCAGTGCTGATGTTGCGTGTGGATGAGGTGGTCTCCCGCAGCCTCACCTGCTGTGTCCTGCCTGTCAGAAAGTTGTAAATCCACTGGCAGACGGCAGGTGAGACGCTGAGCTGGAGAAGCTTGGATGACAGGAGTTCAGGGATGATGGTGTTGAACGCTGAGCTGAAGTCCACGAACAGGGTCCTCGCGTAGGTCCCTGCACTGTCGAGGTGTTCTAGGATGAAGTGCAGTCCCATGTTGACTGCATCATCCGCAGACCTGTTCGCTTGGTAGACTTGGTAGGGGGTCCAGCAGGGGAGCTGTGACACTCTTGAGGTGGTCCAGCACGAGACGTTCAAAGGACTTCATGACCACAGATGTCAAAGCGGCAGGCCTGTAGTCATTTAGACCCGAGATTGCAGGTTTCTTGGGGACTGGAATGATGGTGGAGCGTTTGAAACAGGATGGTACTTCGCACAGTTCCAGAGATCTGTTGAAGATCTGTGCGAAGACTGGAGGGAGCTGGTCCGCGCAGACTTTGAGGCAGGATGGGGACACATGGTCTGGGCCTGCCGCCATTACAAGTGGCCCTGCTGTTAGACCCCTTTGTGTGTTTCCCTCTAGATCCCTTGTAGAGATCATTAAATATTCTATAAAATTCCATTCTTGGTTGTGTTTTGTGTGGGTTGAGTTTAATAAGGAACCTCTGTAGTCAGGGACTCAAAATTTAATAAAATGTAGCAACCTTCAGATTATGAGACTGATAAAAAGGTTTTTCGTCACTTTCCTTCAATTTTATAAATTTAAAAAGTGATGTGGTGCCTCTTTACGAGACAAATTGTTTTTTTAACGGTAAAGTGTAAATCGGACTAACCCGGAAGTGAACACAGGCGTTTACCTTCCTTCCTTTTCCCAAATGAATTAAATTTTCATTTCAACCAATATACGCTACATGAGCTACAACTGGCCTTGGACCAGAATGTCCAGAATATTTACTAAACAAATTTGCCACCATTCATGGCAAACCGCATCCAAACTAGCTCTGACGGATTTAAAGTAATATAGTAAACATACGCAATATAGTAAACGATGCACAGTAAGGACAGCTGAGCGCATCATTCGTGCCCCACTGCCATCGATTCAGGATCTACACACAATCAGGACTCGCAAGAGGGCAGTCTACATCATGAAAAACACAACCAATCCTACGAACCACCTATTTGAATTGCTCCCATCTGGTAGGGCAACAGATCCCTTCAGACTAATACCGGCATACACGGGAATAGTGTCTTTGCCACTGTCGTCACTTTATAAAAACAGTGTATCAAAAATTTCCACTGTTCACACTGCAAGATCGCCTTGCCTTATATATATATATATATATATATATATATATATATATATATATATATATATATATAAACCCATACCTAATGTACATTGTAGTTCACAAGACTGCCTTGCCACACATTTACATTGATTACAGAGCTATTCACAAACAAGAGGTCATCTGTGCATGCATTCAATTACTAGTTAGGCTATTTATTTAATATAAAATAGTTTATATGTACTTCTTGCTTTACACTCTGTGTACTACAGATTCACCACCTGCCAAAAATAATTATGTGTGTATGCAAACTCACTTCGCTAAATAAACTCTGATTAGTGAGACTGATACTGCACGTTTACAAACTCCCAAAAAAAAAAATTGCAATCAAGAAGTAATACTATTCAGCTTCTGTCAAAATGATGGCTGGCCGGAAGTGATCGTCTGTTGTCGGTAGTGTGCCGGAAGTTGTATTGTTACCGGAAGGTGTGACCAGATGTTGTGTTGTTGCCGGAAGTCTTGTCTGAAACCGGAGGTGTACCGGAAGGTGTGAAATGTTGTGACCAGAAATCAGTGTGGAAGGTGTGAAATGTCCTGAACTTGCCCGGACAGAGAACAAGTTCTAGACTTGTTGCGTTTCCCCCCACCACCCACCATAAACACCCACCCTTCTTTTTTTACCACTCTCGAATCATGCCCGGACATGTCCAAACGATGACATAGAAAACTATGATTCAGGCCTTACAATGAGAACAGTTCCGCAACTATGATTGGGAACCCCTCGATGAGGTGAGAGGAGTACCTTACAGTTCCACCGAAAAGAAATTTAACATTGAGACTCTTACACTTACCTACAGGTTATTATGAAGTTCTGTAAAAATTGGAAATGATGTGGTGGGCCTTTTAAAGAAAAAAACATCAGGAAGCCAAAATCCTCTACTCCCATCTCAAGGGGCAATTTTTTTGGAGTGGGAGTGGGTAGTACGCTTTACCTATGTCTTACATATTTGGTATGGTAGATGACGAATGGCCCACGAATTGTGGGCCTAATTGGACGGTTTCTCCACGACCGGCTGATATAAAAGTGGGTCTGTATCATCTATTTGTCTACACAGACGTGATACAGCATCAAGCAGTGGGTGATGCATTTGCACCACTATTAAGAACAGTACCGATAGAGGGTGCACACAGGAATATTATATTTAAAGCCTTCAACCCCCATTATTACCTACCTGTTTGTAGAAGACATATTGAGGACATTGGGATAGAAATCAAGACGGATCAAAACCAACTCGTTAATTTTATACGCGTAAAAGTTGTCCACACCTTAAATTTCAGACATAGATAAAAATGTTGGTGTTGGAGACCAACCCCAATGTCTATCATTTTGTAAATCATTATGAGAGTCAAGCGGGAGGGTCACAAGTCTCCGGAATGTACCCTGACAGAGCTGGATCTATTTGCTTCGCCCATGACACAACTCTCGATAGATCAGAGTCAATATGTCGAAATGTCACCAATAGCCTCCCTCACCGACGGAGGCCCTATTGAGTTTTTTATTCCTGGGGATGGATCTAAATATTTGGATCTCTCTAATACTTTGCTTTATCTGCAATTAAAAGTAACCAACAGCAACGGTACCAATTTAGGGCCGAATGACCGTGTGGGCATCGTTAATTACCCCCTCAACACAATCTTCTCTCAAGTAGATGTGATTCTAGGCGACAGGTTGATCTCGCAGTCAAGTGCGACACATCCTTACAGAGCTATGATAGAAAGTTTGTTAAACTAATCACCATGCTCTCTAAAAAGTCGATTCTCAGCCGACATGTTTTACAAAGATACAGCCGAAAGAATGGATTCATTGGAGCTTTAAATAATGTGGATCTGAGATTTAAAGTCATCAAAGCCAATGACGGCTTCTGTTTTATGAGCCCTCCCGATGTAAACTACCATATGAAAATATTACAAGCTTCTCTCTTTGTGAAAAGAGTAACTGTCTCACCGGCTGTTTCTCTAGGACACGCCGCAGCTCTCAGCAAAGAAAACGCCTTATATCCTTTATCGCAAATTAGCCTGAAAACTTACTCCATTCCACAACACTCTAGAACGTGGCACCAAGATAATATTTTCCTGGGACAAACGCCTCGCTCTTAGGACTTGTGAATCATAACGCAATTGTTGGCAGGAAAGCTCTAAACCCTTTCAATTCCGCCCATCATAACTTGGAATATTTAGCTCTATGTGAAGAGGGCCGACAAATTCCAGCAAAAGCATTCCAACCTCAATTTAACGGCGGCAATGTTGTACGTGAGTATCATAACCTTTTTACAGTTACAGGTCGATATCTGAAAGATAAGCCTCTCTGTATTGATCGTGAAGATTTTCCACAAGGCTACAATCATAAATGTTTTTGTATGTATCGCATTTGCTGATCGAGTTGGCTACCTGCTATTTGTCTGCATTCTTTATGACGGGCATAGCAGTGTTCATTTTGACATGTTTTATTACAATCGACGCAATGGATGGGTGTTAACCCTGACTCCATGCAAGTTGGATCGACACAAACATAACAGTGCCCCCCACAATAATGTGTATGTGGGTTCTGATGTCCTTTATAGCAAAATCAACAAAAGTAACCCTGTCTGAGAAAACCATTAGCTGAAATTACAGCGCAGTAGTGGTTTTGTGTCAGAAACAATAGCAAGGTGTCGGTGGATTTGGGGTAGTTTGTCTCAAAATGGCTTAACGGTTCCCCCTCCTCTTTTCTGTAAAGGACAACTATTTTACGGTTCAAATGGGTCTTGAATTTATGGATATCAGCTAACCCCACAGCTGTCTGATCATCCAGACCTACAGCTCTTTGAAGTTTGTGTGCTCGTTGAATAGCCTCTGCATTTGTCAGTGTATTATCTAATAAGTAGGCCAGTGGTGTTGCGAAACATAGATTATGTCTTTGTTAAGGGGTATGCAGAGATGTCATTTTTTCTTTTTGAGTATTTGACAATCCAACGTTTCTGACAGTTTGCGTCTCACGCCGCCTCCCCGTTGATCAGTTACAATTTGTACTAGAAAGTCAAGGTTATCATCGGCCATAATTTCTGAATTTGATTGTACTACGCGATCAAGAAAATCTTGTAATGTTTCATGAATGTCCGAGTCATCTGTCACGTGAACGATCTCATGCTGTCTCACATTTTCACCAACCAACTCGAATTGTACGATATCACTGGGTACCACAATTGAAATGACCTTATCGATTACTTTGTTTACGTTACTCAGCACCTCGGTATAAAAATAAAGCCACCTCAGGAACCCCTTTGTTTTCAGATGTCGAAATTCTCAACGGTTGTGTGATCTGTATATTATTGAAATGTTCACGCCGTACTGTTTCCCTGCCGCTCCGAATATGGGAATTAGCCGTTATCTCCTCAGACCTCTGCTGTGTTTCTAATGAGTTGAAGCGATTGACAAAATCTTCCAAGGCTTGGACTGTGTTTTGGTGAACATTAGATAACTGAGAGGTTTCATTTTGTATTGTTATGTGCTCGTCATTATCATCTGCATTAGATTGTATCGCTACAATATCTTGACCATCATTTTGTCTCTCATTAGGTAATGGTAAAGTTTCATTTTGGGGTGTTATGTGATTGTCATTATCATCTGTATTTTGTGTCGGTTCATTATCAAGTTGGGGATTATTATCTAATTCAGAATTCCCCACATTTTCCATTTTGAATACAAAAGAAAAGGTTGACGAGTATAATGTTGAATATAAAAGATGGCTAATATGAGTATAAAAGAGAAAAACCATAACGTACATAGGTTAAAATGTGGATAAGAATATAAAATAAAGACAGATACAAAGTTTTCAGCTCCTTAGAGATGTGATAGATGTCCGCCGGGTGTAGGTCTTCACAGCTCAGAGGATGTGATGCTCACAGCATGTTCACCATCAAATCTTCATGCCGGCAGTCGTTTCTCCTGTGGAATATATGATTAGAATCAGCTTGATACATTACGTTATATCCATCCATCCATCCATTTTCTGAGCCGGTTCTCCTCACTAGGGTCGCGGGCGTGCTGGAGCCTATCCCAGCTGTCATCGGGCAGGAGGCGGGGTACACCCTGAACTGGTTGCCAGCCAATCGCAGGGCACATAGGAACAAACAACCATTCGCACTCACAGTCATGCTTACAGGCAATTTAGAGTCTCCAATTCATGCATGTTTTTTTTTTTGGGATGCTGGAGGAAACCGGAGCGCCCGGAGAAAACCCATGCAGGCACGGGGAGAACATGCAAACTCCACACAGGCGGGGCCGGGGATTGAACCCGGGTCCTCAGAACTGTGAGGCTGACGCTCTAACCAGTCTCCACCGTGCCACATTACGTTATAAACAACCCCAATTCCAATGAAGTTGGGACATTGTGTTAAACATAAATAAAAAGAGAATACAATGATTTGCAAAACATTTTCAACCTATATTTAATTGAATACACGACAAAGACAAGATATTTCATGTTCTAACTGATAAACTTTATTGTTTTTAGCAAATAATTATTAACTTAGAATTTTATGGCTGCAACACGTTCCAAAAAAGCTGGGACAGGGTCTTGTTTCCCACTGTGTTACATCACCTTTACTTTTACCAACATTCAATAAACGTTTGGGAACTGAGGACACTAATTGTTGAAGCTTTGTAGGTGGAATTCTTTCCCATTCTTGCTTGATGTACAGCTTCAGCTGTTCAACAGTCCCCGGGTCTCCGTTGTCGTATTTTACGCTTCATAATGCGCCACACATTTTCAATGGGAGGCAGGTCTGGACTGCAGGCAGGCCAGTCTACTACCCGCACTCTTTTACTACGAAGCCACACTGTTGTAACACGTGCAGAATGTGGTATGGCATTGTCTTGCTGAAATAAGCAGGTGCGTCCATGAAAAAGACGTTGCTTGGATGGCAGCATATGTTTCCCCCAAACCTTTATGTATCTTTCAGCATTAATGATGCATTCACGGATATGTAAGTTACCCATGCCATTAGCACTAACACAGCCCCATACCATCACAGATGCTGGCTTTTGAACTTTGCGTCCGTAACAGTTTGGATGGTTCTTTTCCTCTTTGGCCCGAAGGACACGACATCCACAATTTCCAAAAACAATTTGAAATGTGGACTCGTCTGACCACAGAACACTTTTCCACTTTTCATAAGTCCATCTTAGATGAGCTCGGGCCCAGAGAAGCCAGCGGTGTTTCTGAGTGTTGTTGATAAATGGCTTTTGCTTTGCATAGTCGAGTTTCAAGTTGCACTTGCGGATGTAGCGTCGAACTGTATTTACTGACATTGGTTTTCTGAAGTGTTTCTGAGCCCGTGTGGTGATATCCCTTACTCATTGATGTCGGTTTTTGATGCGGCAGCCTGCGGGATCAAAGGTCACGGGCATTCAATATTTGTTTTCGGCCTTGCCGCTTACATGCAGTGATTTCTCCAGATTCTCTGAACCTTTTGTTGTTTGTTGTTGTTTTTTGTCAATGTCTTTATGTCTCCAAAGTGTTCTGTAAATTGACTGTCTGTTGTACTAGAGCGGCTCCAACTACCGTAGACAAATTCCTTGTGTGTTTTGGACATACTTGGCAAATAAAGATGATTCTGATTCTGATTCTGATTTTGATAATATTATGGACCGTAGATGATGAAATCCCTAAATTCCTTGCAATTGTACCTAGAGGAACATTGTCCTTAAAATGTTCGACTATTTTCTCACGCACTTGTTCACAAAGAGGTGAACCTCGCCCATCTTTACTTGTGAATGACTGAGCAATTCAGGGAAGCTCCTTTTATACCCAATCATGGCACCCACCTGTTCCCAATTACGCTGTTCACCTCTGGGATGTTCCAAACAGGTGTTTGATGAGCATTCCTCAACTTTCTCAGTCTTTTTTGCCATCTGTCCCAGATTTTTTGGAACGTGTTGCAGCCATAAAATTCAAAGTTAATGATTATTTGCTAAAAACAATAAAGTTTGATAATAAAGATCAGTTTGAACATTAAATCAGAATCAGAATCATCTTTATTTGCCAAGTATGTCCAAAAAACACAAGGAATTTGTCTCCGGTAATTGGAGCCGCTCTAGTACGACAACAGACAGTCAATTGACAGAGAACACTTTTGAGACATAAAGACATTGAGAACAACAGTCACTGAGCAATAAAGGGTTGCTAGTTATCTGGTAATGCCGGTACTTTTTTTTTTTTTTTTTTTGACAATTGTGCAAAAAGATGCAGTCGTCTAGCACTTAGAACAGTTCGACTGACTAATATTCCAATAGTCCGGTGCAATGACCATTGTGCAAAGAGCGTCGAGACTTCAAGCGAGTAGTACGATAATCTGGGACAATGTTGATTGTGCAAATGTTGTAGATACTCCTCAGTCAGTGTGCAAATGGAGCAGATGCTACTCTGGCATGAGTGGCCAGTATTGGTCAACAACAGATATGCAAATAGTGCAGCGTGGTGAGACTACTACAGTGAGTGCACGAGTAATGTATAATTGGCCCCACAGAAATGTGACAACAAACTCAAGACAAAAAGACAAAAAATTGCCAGCATGTTGCAATGGAATTGTAGGTTAGGTGTTTAAGAACAGTCACTGATGGTGTAGTGGTACACTCGCCTGACTTTGGTGCAGGCAACGTGGGTTCAGTTCCCACTTAGTGACGGTGTGAATGTGAGTTTGAATGGTTGTCCGTGTCTATCTGTGCCCTGCAACTGACTGGCAACCAGTTCAGGGTGTAGTCCGCCTTTCGCCCGAAGTCGGCTGGGATAGGCTCCAGCATCCTGCGACCCTAACCAGGATAAGCGGTGTTGAAAATGGATGGAAATGGATGGTGTTTAAGAAGTTGATTGCAAGAGGGAAGAAGCTGTTGGAATGTCTGCTAGTTGTAGTTTGCATTAAGAGCTAGTGACCGGGATGTGAAGGGTCCGAGAGGATTTTGCACGCTGTTGTCTTAGTTCTGGCAGCGTACAAGTCCTCAAGGGTGGGTAGGGGGTACCGACAATCCTTTCAGCAGTTTTGATTGTCCGTTGCAGTCGGAGTTTGTCCACGACTGATTCGATGACCGCTGTGTAGAACTGCCACAGCAGCTGAAAGTGTCCTTTTCAAATCTGCAGTACAAGGTATTCAAGTCGTTGGCTAGTGTGCGATTGTTCTCAGCTTGGGGGGATCATCGCTTGTAATTTGTCAGCGATTGGAATGCATGCCAGACTGATTTATACTCGTTGGGGCTAAACTGTTTTTCCAACTTTGCTGCATAGTTCCTCTTTGCAATTTTAATTTCTTTAGTCAGCTGGTTTCTAGATCAATTATACAGGGCCCTGTCCCCGCTTTGATATGCGTCCCCCTTAGCTTGGCGAAGCTGCATAAGTTTGGCAGTGAACCACGGCTTGTTGTTGTTGAATGTGCGAAATGACTTTGTTGGTACACACACATCTTCACAGAAACTGATATAGGATGTGACAGTGTCCGTATGAAAAAAAATGTGCCCTGCAATTGGCTGGTGACCAGTTCATGGTATACCTGTCTTCTTGCCCAGGGTCAGCTGGGATAGCCCCCAGCACATCCGCAACAGTGAGGATAAGCGGTACAGAAAATTAATTAATGAATAAATATCTTGTCTTTGTAGTGTATTCAATTAAATATAGGTTGAACATGATTTTCAAATCATTGTATTATTTTTATTTTTGTTTAACACAATGTCCCAACTTCATTTGAATTGGGTTGTAGTTGTATTTAAAGAAAATAACATTACCGTTGAAGAAATAATCTATGATGTGCACATAGATTTTAGTCCACAGCTCGAATGAAGGCGTCAATTCGTCTGTGTTGTAAATCCTCCGTATTCACGATGCTTTGTGGTGACCTTCTATTGTTATAACCAATTTCAGGGTTCTGCAGAGGATGAGGTCTGCTGATACGGGACCGTTGTGGCACACATGTTTGTGCAGCTATATTCCTGGTACCCCTTGGCTGGAGTTATGATCAAAGAAAATATTAAAACAATTTTATTAAACAATATCATTAAAAAATATAGCTAGAAAAATATTTTTAGTACATGCATTTTTTTGTTAGAATACAAGGATTCAGTAGTTCTGATTAACCAGTAGAGGACGCCCTTGTATCAGGTAAGAGGTGCTCATGCAGTCTCTCACTCAAACACACACAAACACACTCAGACTAGGAAATGCTGGCATTATGGGTAATGTAGTCAAAACGTTTTGTACCGTAATTTTTGAATGAAATCCGGTCTCACATAGGAAATGACTTCATTTGTAAAAAAAAAAAAAAAAAAAAAAAAAAAAAGATTGACACTTACCCTGTGGCAAATGCTGATTCGGTTGTGTGATGTAACGACTAGGTGGTCGTTCATTTAAGGGCGATGTGGTCCGATTTCTGGGGGATGGCGGAGGAGCACGCAGCCCCAAATATGAGAAATTAATTATACTTGACCTACAATGGTGATCAACAAAATATGTTGCGTTTTCTGATGCCGTTGATCGTCCAGAATCTTAAAGAATATGATATCAAAGTCTACTACATATACATAACGACTGAAGATTGAAAGAATATAATTAATTACTCACCAGCCAGCTTATCCGTCTGTCTTGCGATCTGCTTGGTAAATTGTCTGCTGTAGGTGTGGTGCTGAGTCGATGGAGCTTAGTCTTTCAAAGTTATATAACTCAGTATTTGTGTGATATATTTATGACTGAGTAAACCGACATCATGTGATTATGAAAAACAACGGTAGATAATACCATTGCTAGATCTGTAGGTGATGTTGATCTAATGCCACATATATGCTGGTCTAGAACTTGTTCTCAACATGTCCAGGGTGGGGGTTTATGGTGGGTGGTTGGGGGGAACGAGACAAGTCTAGAACTTGTTCTCAACATGTCCGGGAAAGTTTAGGACATTTCACACCTTCCACACTGATTTCCGGTCACAACATTTCTAACCTTCCGGTACACTTCCGATTTCAGACAAGACTTCCGGCAACAACACAACTTCCGACACACTTCCGGTTTTACCGGCACACTTCCAGCAACAGACGATGACGTCACGTTCGGTACATTCCCGGCGACACGTGACGGGGTCACACTTCCGGCAACAAACGATGACGTCACTTCCGGTAAATTCCCTGGCGCAACGTGATGAGGTCACACTTCCGGTACAATCCCGACAACTGGCGATGACGTCACTTCTGGTGATGCCGCCACTTCAGGTGATGACATCACTTCCGCCCACCCATCATTTTGACAGAAGCTGAATAGTATACTTTTTTTGCAATCAACCATATCACACTAGACATACAGTATATGAAGCAACAACATTGCCTTGCCATCTCAATGAAATTACAAATGTTTACAAGGGGGTACATATCTTCTCCTCAATAAAGGTGGCAATTACATTATCATCTAACCTTCACTGCTCTTGAAGGAATTTTCGAAAAATTTGAATCCATCCTGTGAAACAAAAATAAGGTTCCTGTCAAGCTCAACAATATGCAAAATGACTGAATGTGCCCTGTGTAGCACGTCTGTAGTTCAATCTCTGCATTCCATGTTTGTAGTATAGGTTGCCGTATGAAGTCGTCTATTATCCATAGCATTGGTTTCACAATTCATGTAACTTTGTGTCTTTTCTATACATTCAGTAAATGACCACACATACAGTATTTTCTGGGTATTGGCATAATCTTCATGATCACAATCATCAGACCACAGCCTACCTGCGATTTATTAGAATGAAATGGCTTGCACTTGACAACCAGAGGAGACTAAGTTTTAATTGAATAACCCTGGCAAATTTTGAAGACACAACAAGACGAAAAGTACTTGAACTTGGCAATATGATTCTGCTCATTTGGAAAGGGGCATCTCACGCCGACAAAATTCCTCAATCAAATGAATTTTTGTGAATGATGAGTATTTTTTATCGTTTCAGTAATTCACTGTATGCATTCTCTGGGTGTGTATTAGCCATAGAGCGAATGTTTTAGCATATTCTGGAGCACCTGAGCAGAACCCAGTAGCTCAGTACGGCAGTAAATAACCCCAACAAATTATCATGAAACAAAAAGGTGAATAACTGCAGACAAGATACTTAAATTGCTTGATCCATCACAGATGCATTTGTCTGTTTGTGAACTTCCACTTCTCCGGCGAGGACTCAACTCAACAAGGACCCCCTTTGGTGGCTGCCATGTACCAGAAAAGCCCACACTAAAGTAAAAAAATGTTGGGGATAAAAAGGTTGTCATGATAGCGTGATTGCAGTGAGCGAATGCTTAACTCATTCACTGCCAGATTTCCCAGTTAACATGGTTATTTGACTTCTGAAGCCATCAATGGCAGTGAATGTGTATAAAAACACTTAAGATGAAAGGAAACATGCGGGCTAATGGTAGCCAGTCCTGCTAGTACTGCTATATAATGATCAACCACCTTGAACTAGAGCATTATTCTTGCCTTTCAATTGAAAAAAAAAAATAGGATGTAGGATATATCACGACATGACAACTTATTCACAGAATTCACACCAGTAGGAATATAACATCCAAAAATAATTTACTTGACAGAGCCCCAGACATTTGCTAAACTGAGGGTACAAATTAGTAAACTGAGCGTACAGTTTACTAAACTGAGGGTACAGATGACTAAATTGAGGGTACAATTTACTAAACTGAGGGTACAGATTAGTAAACTGAGGGTAGAGTTGACTAAACTGAGGGTACAGATTAATAAATTGAGGGTACAGATTACTAAACTGAGGGTACAGATTATTAAATTGAGGGAACAGATTATCAATGAATTGTATTTTTCTTATACCTTGGCACCAGGGGGGCTCCGTATGATTCAACTATCACATGCCTTAAGTATAATTGACTTTAAAATTCAAATAGCACTAAATAACTATTCAAGTTCATATACCGTGCAGTGTGTTTAATGATGTATGTTTATGAAATAATGATAATTTACTGATAGTTACTTAATAGTGCTGAAGTTGGGACAACTTTGAAAAGTTCAAAACCCTAAACCTTACCCAAGGAACAGGGTAGCAGGATTTAAAAATCCTAATTACAAAGTCACCCTTCCCCCCCAAATAAACCAAACAAACCTGGGATCCAACAAGAACGAAGAAATATGGGGGAACAGACGCACTGCCCCAGGCGACAGGACATGCAACACAGAGATAGAGTGCACCAAAACAGAGAACTAACAAGACAACAAGTCACACCTGGAGAAGACACGACTGGCTGGAAAGAACTGAATAGTTGATACCAGGGGATCAGAACTGACAAGATCAGGTGGAGACAAAAACACAGATTATGACATCTTGTGGACAAGCGGCATAGAAAATGACTGGATCGTTTCAACGCATGCACAGTTTGTGGAAGTGACGTACTGTATCTTCTGCTCAACACAGGATGCCTGTGACCTGGTGGTGTATTTTTGACAAGGCTCATATGATTCAAAAAGTCATATTGAAGAAAACAAAAGTGATAATTGCATTTTTTAATAGTAATTTCTGAAAGTTTTAACTTTTTAAAATAGCCTACTCACAGACAATATACAAACTCCAGGTATTGTTCTGCATACAATTTGATGTGTACAAGAATTGCAAAATATCAATTTGTCCACCCAACATACACCATAGTAAAATGTTAAACATGGTAAAAGCTATTGCACGTTTATCTATGTTTGTGTATGCACAAAGGTTATTAAGGCAACAATGAAAATAATATTAGAACAAATCAGAATTATTGAAGAAAGTTCTCTCTCTGTCCTTCTTGCACTGACTCGACCACTTCAGCCAAGCCATTCTCCAAACTATGCAAGCACACTGTAAAGTCTTTATATAATTTCCTTCTGTATGATCGTCAACTCTTGATCATGGTCTTACACTTTGAGAACAAATGCAGCCAAATCAAATACATATTAACAGAGTTTGTCATGTACATAAATTTCCTAAATGTCATGTATGCAAAGAAAATTATACATATACCAGTGCATCCCATTTCACCTCAAAATCAAGGTATTGCTGGTAATGAATTTCCACAGTTGTACATCTGAATTTGAAGCGCAATCTTAAAATACAGTATGATGAGCGCATAGCGACATTACATTTTGAAGAATTTAAATACATACATTTAAAAAAGTAAAAAGTTTGAAGTGGGAATATTGTTTTCATTCTACAACCCACAGGATAAATATATGTATGTTTATAAACATACACGTACACGTTTATACACAACACAAAATCACAGTTTGTCACGCAACTCAGATTCACAAGTCCAAAGTTATTTGGGATAAAATGTATATTACATTGGTATGGGATTAAATGAACACCCTCGTCAGCAACTGTAATATATTTGTAAAGTATTTTAAATGTTTTAAGAGCAGTGTATCATATCAATGGCATGACATGACACTATCCAGTCATGTTGAAAGTAGGGTGCCTAAGATACCTGTGAATATTCTCATTCATCCAGGTCATTTCATTCTCAGGGCATTGAATCAATAGCTATTGGACTGTTCTCTTTGTCTTAGAAGACATTTCGCCTCTCATCCAAGCAGGCTTCATCACTTCATGCAGCAAGGCTTAGTTAAGACACACTAGCCAGTGTTTGCGTGGAAAACTCAACTATTTATGTTCCAACTTAGAGGCACGCCGAAACCGTTTCATTCGATGTCACCTCTTTGTTCATGTGCATTCCATCCCATGATGCATTGGAGGCAACGGCTACTGCTTGATCAAACCCTCCAAGACAGGTCCACACTTAACACCTAACAGATATGCCACTTGCTGTAACTTTGTCTTAACACCACATATCTTCAATTCATGGAAACATTTTACAGACAAAAACATGGTTGTGGCGGCACGGTGGACGACTGGTTAGAGCGTCAGCCTCACAGTTCTGAGGACCCGGGTTCAATCCCTGGCCCCGCCTGTGTGGAGTTTGCATGTTCTCCCCGTGCCTGCGTGGGTTTTCTCCGGGAACTCCGGTTTCCTCCCACATCCCAAAAACATGCATTAATTGGAGACTCTAAATTGCCCGTAGGCATGACTGTGAGTGCGAATGGTTGTTTGTTTCTATGTGCCCTGCGATTGGCTGGCAACCAGTTCAGGGTATACCCTGCCTCCTGCCCGATGACAGCTGGGATAGGCTCCAGCACGCCCAGCAACCCTAGTGAGGAGAAGCAGCTCAGAAAATGGATGGATGGATGGAAACATGGTTGTGCTATGGGCTCCCCAGTGTCCCCCACCATAGCAAACTTGTACAAGGAGGACACATCCTTTAAGTCATTGGTACAGATATATGGATGCCACACAGGTTAAAATCAAAAGCCAAGAAGGGAAAGCCTTCATCAAGCACATTAACTCAGTGGATAATAACATCAAGTTCACGCGTGAGGATGTCAAAGACAGTAAGTTTTATTTTTTGGACTACAATGTCCACATTGGAGACGACAGGGGCCTCCATGTTGAGCTTAACGACTCTCTCCCTTTTTTGCATTCCAAAATAATAAATACCATAAGTGGTTTGGGGCATGCCTCTAAGTTGGAGCATCTTCTTCTTTTCCTTTCGGCTTGTCCCTTTCAGGGTCGCCACAGCGCGTCATCCTTTTCCATGTAAGCCTATCTCCTGCATCCTCCTCTAGAACACCAACTGCCCTCATGTCTTCCCTCACGAGATCCATCAACCTTCTCTTTGGTCTTCCTCTAGCTCTCTTGCTTGGCAGCTCCATCCTCATCATCCTTCTACCAATATACTCACTATTTCTCCTCTGGACGTGTCCAAACCATCGAAATCTGCTCTCTCTAACTTTGTCTCCAAAACATCGAATGTTGGCTGTCCCTCTGATGAGCTCATTTCTAATTTTATCCAACCTGGTCACTCCGAGAGCGAACCTCAACATCTTCATTTCCGCCACCTCCAGCTATGCATCCTGTTGTCTCTTCAGTGCCACTGTCTCTAATCCGTACATCATGGCTGGCCTCACCACTGTTTTATAAACTTTGTCCTTCATCCTAGAAGAGACTCTTCTGTCACATAACACACCTGACACCTTCCTCCACCCGTTCCAATCTGCTTGGACCCATTTCTTCACTTCCTGACCACACTTACCATTGCTCTGGACTGTTGACCCCAAGTATTTATAGTCCTCCACCCTTGCTATCTCTTCTCCCTGTAGCCTCACTCTTCCCCCACCACCCCTCTCATTCATGCACATATATTCTGTCTTACTTCGGCTAATCTTCATTCCTCTGATTTCAAGTGCATGCCTCCATCTTTCTAACTGTTCCTCCACCTGCTCCCTGCTTTCACTGAAGATCACAATATCATCTGCAAACATCATGGTCCACGGGGATTCCAGTCTAACCTCATCTGTCAACCTATCCATCACCACTGCAAACAGGAAGGGGCTCAGGGCTGATCCCTGATGCAGTCCCATCTCCACCTTAAATTTGTCTGTCACACCTACACCACACCTCACCACTGTTCTGCTGCCCTCGTACATGTCCTGTATTATTCTAAGATACTTCTCTGCCGCGCCAGACTTCCCCATGCAGTACCACAGTTCCTCTCTGGGTACTCTGTTATAGGCTTCCTCTAGATCTAAAAAGACTCAATGTAGCTCCTTCTGACCTTATCTGTACTTTTCCATCAACATCCTCAAGGCAAATAATGCATCTGTGGTACTCTTTCTAGGCATGAAATCATACTGTTGCTCGCAAATACTCACTTCTGTCCTGAGTCTAGCCTCCACTACTCTTTCCCATAACTTCATTGTGTGGCTCATCAACTTTATTCCTCTATAGTTCCCACAGCTCTGCACATAACCACTGTTCTTAAAAATGGGCACCAGCACACTTTTCCTCCATTCCTCAGGCATCTTATCACCCGCTAGAATTCTATTGAACAAGCTGGTCTAAAACTCCACAGCCAACTCTCCTAGATGCTTCCATACCTCCACAGGAATGTCATCAGGACCCACTGCCTTTCCATTTTTCGTCCTCTTTAATGCCTTTCTAACTTCCCCCTTACTAATCATTGCCACTTCCTGGTCCACCGCACTTGCCTCTTCTACTCTCGCTTCTCTCTCATTTTCTCATTCATCAACTCCTCAAAGTATTCTTTCCATCTATCTAGCACACTACTGGCACCAGTCAACATCTCTAGCCTTAATCACCCTAATCTGCTGCATATCCTTCCCATCTCTATCCCTCTGTCTCGCCAACCTGTATAGATCCTTTTCTCCTTCTTTAGTGTCCAACCTGGCATACATGTCATCATATGCTTCTTGTTTGAAATCCACCTGCGGTGCCCTATGTTCGTGCCTCTTCTGGAAAAAAGTGTTCACTACAGCCATTTCCCTCTTTTTTGCAAAGTCTACAACCATCTGTCCCTCCAAGTTCCTTTCCTGGATGCCGTACTTACCCATCACTTCTTCATCATCCCTATTTCCTTCACCAACATGTCCATTACAATCTGCACCAATTACGACTCTTTCTCTGTCTGGGATGCTCAGAACTACTTCGTCTCGCTCCTTCCAGAATTTCTCTTTCACCTCTAGGTCACATCCTACCTGTGGGGGAAGCCACTAATCACATTATACATAACACCCTCAAGTTCAAGTTTCAGCCTCGTCACTCGATCTGATACTCTTTTCACCTTGGCCAACCCTTCTTTTAAAATAACCCCGACTCCATTTCTCTTCCCATCTACACCATGGTAAAATAATTTAAACCCTGCCCCTAAACTTCTAGCCTTACTGCTTTTCCACTTGGTCTCCTGGACACACAATATATCAACCTTTCTCCTAATCATCATGTCAACCAACTCCTGAGATTTTCCTGTCATAGTCCCAACATTCAAAGTCCCCACATCCAGTTCAAGGCTCTGTGCTTTCCTCTTCTCTTTCTGCCGAAGAACCCGCTTTCCACCTCTTCTTCGACTTCGACCCACAGTAGCTGAATTTCCACTCGTGCCCTGCAGGTTGACGGCGCCGGTGGCGGACATTGTTAACCCGGGCCACAACCGATCCGGTATGGAATTCTTGGGATGAACGCTCATATTTGTTTGGCAAAGTTTTAAGCCAGATCCCCTTCCTGAGGCAACCCTCTGCATTTATCCGGGCTTGGGACCGGCCTACAGTTTGCACTGGCTTGTGCATAAATAGTGGATTTTTCCACAGAAAAACTGGCGAGTGCATCCTAACTAAGCCTTGCTGCATGAACTTATGAAGCCCGCTTGGCTGAGAGGCGAAACGTCTTCTAAGACCAATCGAACAGTCCAGTTGAGATCGATTCAATGCCGCTGAGAAAGGTGCCTAATAAAATATTGTACTTAATTATACATTTAGGACAGAGCCCTATGCAAGCCCAAAAAGTAACTTTATAAAGTACCAATAGAACATTCTTAATCAAACGAATTCAATTAACAGTCTGTGTCTATCGAATTTTTTTGTCATTATTAAAAATTCAAGTAGTCATTCTGATCAAAATATTAGGAATGTACATTTCCTTGTATAGTGTTGTCATATGTGTGTGTGTTCCGGGTTTTGTCTTCCCCCCCTGTTTCACACACACCTGCTCATGTGAGCATCTTCATCACCTGTGCCTCGTTCACCCTAATTACCCCTTGTATATAACCTCGTGTCTCATTTCCTCTCGTTGCCAGTTCGTTGTACCTTGTCGTCGCGTTCCAGCATTCCTTGTTTCCACATCATAGATTCACAGTAAGACCTGAGCCTGTTCCGATTATCTCTTTGCCTCATGTTTTTGGATACTGTTGCCTCTCTTGGATTGCCTGCCTGTGTACCGACCTATGCCCGTCTATTAAACCTCTCTTTTTGGAAACTGTCAATTTGTTTTGGAGTCGTGCATTTTTGGGTCCTATCCTCTGTTCCGTTCATGACAGAACGAACTGGCCAGAACATGGACCCAGCAGACTCAGACCCGGTGCGCAAAGCCCTTCAAGCGCAGGGTCAACGCCTCGCGAAGCAGGATGAGCAGATTGCCGCCCTCCACCTTCATCTAGAGGGACTGTCAAGGAATCAGGACAATATGATGAGACAGGTGGCCTCGCAGTTTGAACTTCTTTTGAAATTTTTTCAAAAGAAGGAACCAGTGGGCACCACACCCAGTACTGCCACGGTATTTCCGTGTGAAGTAGTCACCATGCAGCCACCTGCCACCTCTGCTGCTGTCTTCCCACAGCTCTCTCGACCGGAGAGGTTCTCTGGAGAATCTGGGAACATTAAGCCGTTCATCACGCAGTGCGAACTCCACTTTGAACTGCAGGCAGCCGCCTTCCCCACCGAGCGGGCAAAGATCGCATTCGTCATTTCCCACCTGACTGGTCGTGCGGAGGCGTGGGCTACTGCTGAATGGAGCCGCAATTCCGCCGCGTGTCATTCATGGGCTTTTTTCGTCAAGACTATGGAGCAAATTTTTCAATTTTCCACTCCTGATCGTGAGGCAGCTCGCTCCCTTGTCACCTTACAACAAGGCAAGCGCAGGGTGTCAGATTACGCGATTGAGTTTCGCATTCTAGCAGCTGAGACTCATTGGAATAATCGGTCGCTACTCGATGCCTTTTTTCAAGGACTATCCCCCGCCGTCAAGGATCATTTAGTCCCGCTAGACCTGCCACCCGACTTGGACACTCTCATCGCTCTCGCCCTCAAGATCGACAGAAGGCTTTTGGATCGCGAGCTGGATGGAGATCGGCGGAGGGATGCTTCACCGCGCACTTGGAGGACGAGCCTCGTGACAAGCCAAACCAAGGCAGATTCCCTGCTGCCAGTCTCAATCCACTGGCTAGCGTCACCACGGATGAGCCCATGCAACGGGGCAGGTTCCGTCTCTCCTCTGAGGAACGTCAACGCCGGCTGAGGGAAGGGCGGTGCTTCTACTGCGGTCAGTTGGGTCATTCCGTGAGCAACTGTCACGTCAAAGTTGCCGGTGCCGGTAGCCAGGGCACGGGAGAGGTGAGTCTGAATTTCATTAAGGAAGACCCTACACGGGTTCTTCCTAAAGTGACACTATGCTCTCCTGATTTATCTCAAGTGCCCACCTGTTATCAGGATATTAAAGATGTTTTTTCCAAGTCCAAGGCCAAATCCCTTCCACCCCACAGACCTTATGACTGTGCTATTGACTTGCTGCCTGGAACCACACCCCCACGAGGGAGGTTGTTCTCTCTTTCAGGGCCGGAACACAAGGGCATGAAGGAATACGTAGAAGAATCACTGGCAGCCGGGATCATTCGCCCATCTTCATCCCCTGCGGGAGCAGGATTTTTCTTCGTGGACAAGACAGACAAAACCCTGCGACCCTGTATCGATTACCGGGGTCTCAATGAGATCACGGTAAAAAACAGGTACCCTCTTGCTCTCATCTCCACCGCCTTTGAGTTCCTGGAGGGAGCCAAGATTTTCACAAAACTGGACTTAAGAAATGCATATCATCTAGTCAGGATAAGGGAGGGGGATGAATGGAAAACAGCATTTAACACACCAACGGGACATTATGAATATTTGGTAATGCCTTTTGGGCTTACTAACGCTCCAGCTGTTTTCCAGAACCTTGTCAACGATGTCCTGCGCGACATGTTGAATGTTTATGTTATTGTTTATTTAGATGATATTCTGATATTCTCCCCGGATGAGGAGACTCACATTATTCATGTCCGCTCTGTTTTGCAGCAGTTACTGCAGAATCAACTCTATGTCAAGGCTGAGAAATGTGAGTTCCACCAGGCGTCCGTTTCTTTTCTGGGTTTCGTCCTGGCTCAAGGTGAAGTCAAGATGGAACCTTGCAAAGTCGATGCCGTTATTAATTGGCCTACTCCCACGTCACGCAAAGATGTACAAAGGTTCTTAGGGTTCGCAAACTTCTACAGGAAATTCATCAGGAATTTCAGTTCTATAGCCTCTCCTTTGCATGATCTTACCTCGCCACACAAACCTTTTGTATGGAACCCGCTTTGTCATGCAGCTTTTCAAAAACTTAAGTCGAGCTTTACCTCCGCTCCCATCCTTACTTTGCCAGATCTCAAACAGCAGTTTGTGGTAGAAGGCGATGCGTCTGATGCTGGAATAGGAGCAGTGCTCTCCCAGAAGTCTCTCAAGGATGAGAAGTTACATCCTTGTGCGTTTCTCTCCAAAAAATTGACCCCAGCTGAAAAAAATTATGACATTGGCGACCGTGAACTGTTGGCAGTCAAGGTGGCTTTGATGGAGTGGAGGCACTGGCTAGAGGGGGCACATACTCCGTTTTTAGTATGGACAGATCACAAGAACCTTGAATATATTAAAACTGCCAAAAGATTAAATGCGAGGCAGGCTAGATGGGCTCTTTTCTTCTCTAGATTTAATTTTACGTTATCATACTGACCGGGTTCTAAAAATGGTAAGCCAGATGCTTTGTCACGCATTTTCTCCGAGGAGAGTTCTTTGTCCGACCCTAAGACTATTTTGCCTAAGTCATGCTTCATTTCCGCTTTTATTTGGGACATTGAGACTGCGGTTGAAGGGGCTCTGAAAGACACTCCTAGCCCTGAAGATTGCCCCGAGAACAGGCTTTATGTGGTTCCGACCTTAAGGGGAAAAGTCATCCACTGGGCTCACACGAACCGAACGGTATGTCACCCAGGCATTTCCAAGACGCTATCAGTGGTCGAACAGCGCTTTTGGTGGCCTAATGTTAGGAGGGATGTTAGCGATTACGTCAATGCTTGCCAGGTATGTGCTGCTAACAAGGCCTCTCATCAACGTCCTTCTGGGGAGTTGCGACCCCTGCCAATACCACAACGTCCTTGGTCAGACATTTCCGTAGACTTTGTTACAGGATTACCGGCCTCTAAAGGCAATACCACCATTCTTACAGTTGTTGACAGGTTCTCTAAGATGGCGCACTTCATTGCACTTCCAAAACTCCCCTCAGCTAAAGACACTAATGATTAATCAGGTTTTTAAGTTCCATGGTTTCCCCAAGAATGTGGTGTCTGATAGGGGTCCCCAATTCATTTCGCAATTTTGGAAGGAGTTTTGTAAACTCATAGGTGCTACCGTCAGTCTGTCATCCGGGTTTCATCCTGAAACCAACGGCCAAACCGAGAGGCTGAACCAGGACCTGGAGACGGGGCTTCGATGTCTCGCTTCACAGGAGCCGCGATCCTGGTCTCAGAAACTGGTTTGGGTTGAATTCTCCCACAATTCCCTCCCCTCTGCATCCACTGGTCTATCGCCTTTTCACGTTGTGCATGGTTACCAACCATCTCTGTTTCCTGCCATAGCCCCAGAATCCACAGTTACAGCGGCATTAACCTTGGTGAGACGCTGTAGGAGGACCTGGGAGCGAGCCCGCCAGATGCTGCTGCGCCAGGGACGGTCCTACAAAGCCGCTGCTGACCGTCGGAGGACACCGGCCCCGAACTACAAAGTGGGTCAGCGAGTTTGGCTTTCGACCAAACATATTCCACTCCGGGTGGAGTCCAAGAAGCTCGCTCCCAGGTTCGTTGGGCCCTTCCCCATCACAAAAATAATCAACCCTGTCACCGTGAAGCTGAGGCTCCCAAGGTCTATGCGGGTCCACCCTACTTTTCACGTCAGCCTACTCAAGCCAGCCCGGGAGTCCCCTCTGGTCCCGCCTTCCAGGCCCCCTCCTCCCCCCCGGTTTGTGGATGGGGGCCCTGTCTTCTCTGTGAAGCGGCTGTTGTCATCTCGTCGGAGGGGCAGGGGGTTTCAATATCTGGTGGACTGGGAGGGCTATGGGCCTGAGGAGCGTTCCTGGGTACCGTCTGCGTTTATCGTGGATGATTCGCTCATTCGGGACTTCCACGTTGCGCATCCAGGGGCCCCAGGGCCGTCTGGGGCCGGCCGTTAAGGGGGGGGGGGGGGGTACTGTCATATGTGTGTGTGTTCCGGGTTTTGTCTTCCCCCCCTGTTTCACACACACCTGCTCATGTGAGCATCTTCATCACCTGTGCCTCGTTCACCCTAATTACCCCTTGTATATAACCTCGTGTCTCATTTCCTCTCGTTGCCAGTTCGTTGTACCTTGTCGTCGCGTTCCAGCATTCCTTGTTTCCACGTCATAGATTCACAGTAAGACCTGACCCTGTTCCGATTATCGACCTTGTCTCTTTGCCTCATGTTTTTGGATACTGTTGCCTCTCTTGGATTGCCTGCCTGTGTACCGACCTATGCCGTCTATTAAACCTCTCTTTTTGGAAACTGTCAATTTGTTTTGGAGTCGTGCATTTTTGGGTCCTATCCTCTGTTCCGTTCATGACAAGTGTATTAGTTTGATTTAAAACATTTGAATATGTATTCTACACATGACATAATAATCTCTTGTCTAATATAATGCAATATTGTTATGTACAACACTTTTTGTTTTATTTACTGTATCTCCCCAAATCTCCTCGGAACTGCATTTATACAGTGTCCCTGAAGTCTGGATACAAGAGCAATTCTTTGTGACTTGGAGTTAGGGCGCATGTAGGGACGTACTTGGCCCAAAATTTAGCCCGGGAATTTGAGATGGAGAGGCCCCGCAGTGCGAGACCGAAGCCCAAAGTTTTTTGTTCCTCCTGCTGCGCAGCTTAGCCCTGAACACTAACCGTGACCGTGATTGTAGGTCTCATAATTTTTGTGGTATGCTATGCAGAATAGCTCAAAATAGGCCATTGACGTGAATTGTATAGATCTGAGGAGTTTTTCCTTGGGGGGACGCCGTCGCCGTCGCTGTTGTCATAGGCGCTCAGGGCCTGCTTTGGAAAAGTCACAGGAGTTGACGAGACCAGAAAAAACACTTCCGCTGCTTCTGCTGCTAAGAAGTGACGGTACTCTGTTACAAGGATCTAAATGTCGCTGGGTACTTTTATTTATCAATTATTGTTTAGTCATCAATTATTTCATGCACGAGACGACGACTTTGACTTCCGCATTGGGTGCTGTTTGCGCCAATCAAATTTAAGCGCTAGTGACGTTTAAGTCTAGTTCATCATTGAAACCACACAAGACAGTCACATGACCTCACACGTTTTCTACTGGGCTTCCCGGACATAGGTATTAACAGTAGACAAGTCAGCCTGGTTGATCGTCGTGCCTAAATGGTCACCATTTGGGGAAGGTCCTAGTTACCATGAAGGCAACGGGGCGCTTCTCTTGTTCAGCTTTCATGTATTGTAGTATTTGTCTGCCCAAACGTGAATATTTCAGCTCACTTATAACTTGAGAAAACACCGTGCAGTAAATTGCAAATGTTTTTGTTGTTGTTTTTTTATTGTTTGTTCTATTTACTAAGTACTTGAGTAATTATTTCACTGTGTACTTTTTACTCTTACGAAGTATTTTTTTGGAGGACTCCTTTTTACTTTTACTTGAGTCACATTATTGTCAAGTAACAGTATTATTACTAGAGTACAATATTTGGCTACTCTGCCCACCGCTGGAGCGGACATCCTCTATTGCTACTCTCACGTTTAAGCAACATTTTTGCTCATCAGATCAGCCAGTGTTGTATTTGTTGCACTGGTCTTTTCCCTTGTGCGGGTGCGGGTCACTGGGCGGCCCCTGTGGAGCAAGGCCTGGAGATGGGGCTCAAAGGCGAGCGTCTGGTGGCCGGGCCTGCACCCATGGGGCCCGGGTGAGCACAGCCTGAAAGGGTAACGTGGGTCCCCCTTTCCATGGGTTTACCACCTCTGGGAGGGCCCATAGGAATCGGGGTGCAGTGTGAGGTGGGTGGTGACCGAAGGCAGGGACCTTGGGGATCCGATCAGAAGCTGGCTCTAGGGACATGGAATGTCACCTGTCTGGCAGAGAAGCAGCCCAAGCTGCTGTCTGAGGTTGAGAAGTTCCGACTCGATATATCGCCTCCACACACAGCTTGGGCTCTGGTACCAGTCCTCTTGAGAGGGGTTGGACTCTCTTCCACTCTGGAGTTATCCAAGGTGCCTACTGACAATGCCAGCAATATTAATAATGCTGTCAAGGGCTATATATGGTATAACTTTTATTTTCTATGGAGTTATTTATTTTATTATTTGTTATTTAAATCTACTCTGTTGCTAAGAATGCACCACCGAAGATGGGTGATTTCGCCATCAAATACATTTGTTTCTTCATTTATATTATTTGTACATGTTGGTAATTTCAATAAAATTGGTTAAAAAGGCAATTTCTCTTTTTTTTGTTGAAAAAATATTTTCTGTTCTTCACCCTGTGCTTGCAGTCCTGGCGTCTGTGGGCGTCTACATACACCTACCTCTGGAGGGCAGAGTGTTTTTTTTTGGGGGGGGGGGCTGCAGGGCAATAGTGCCTGGCAGCCCTCCACCGACACCCCCCTCCCCCATGCCCCGTGGCTGCTCTCCGGGTTGCTCCCCTTATCGTTCCCTTGTCAGGCGCCCCGATCCGCCCTCCTTTCCGACACTGTCCAACTTCGGGTTGGGCGGGGACTGACTACATTGTGGGCCTAGTGGGTTGGGTTGGGTTGGTGGTGTCATGCTCTCCTGGGGGTGGTGGGAAGGGGCGGTGGTTTTGGGGCGTTGTGGGGGTTGGCTGGGAGGGTGCCTGCCCTTGGACAGAAATAAAGGTTAAATGCTATAAAGTACATATATTTAGGAGTTGTCAGTGTAAGGATGGTTAAGTTTTACTTAGAGACAGACGTCTCCCTTGTCAGCGGGGTTTATAGAGTCACTCGAAAAGATTGTGGGAGAAATTATGGCAAGAAATATTTTTAACATTATGGGAGTATGAGGTCGTGCAGTTCTCAGACAGGCTTCTACTTCAAAATTTGCATTAAGCTTCGGTAGGGGTTTGAAGAGAGAGGTCAAAAAGGAGCAAACCTCCTACTTGATGTCACCTACCATTTGCCACATACGTCTGCACATTGCTGCTCACGTTTGCATAGGCCATGATCCTTAGGTGGGTTGGTGTTCTAATGCCGGGATACAAAGTACAATTGCTGGTATTAAAGGGGGATGAAACTAATGGTGACATGGTATCAATGGAGTCCACTGTACTAGATGCATATCCAATGTGAACTTTTGTGTATTGTTTTTAATTGGAAGTTAACTCATAAGAGTAATGTTCAGCGGTGGTACACACAGGAGTCATGTACACATTGGTTTGGAGGCCTAAGGCGATGCAAGGGGGGTATTGGGTATTGAGTATTAAGCGACTCCACCTACCGTGTCTGCTCCAGCTCTGTGGACATGACTGCCCTCCATATGATATATAGTTAGATATCCATTTGACAATTTGTTGTATTAGAAGAAGAAAAAGAAGAAGAAGAACCTTTTATTGTCACGAACATGCATGCATGCACACGAAATTTGTTCTCTGCATTTTACCCATCACAGTGAACACATACACGTTAGTGGAACACACTGGAGCAGGGGGCAGCTGAAGCACCCGGGGAAATAAAGAGGATGTATTATGTATGTATAATGTTTGATTTTGTTGCAAAATACTGGCAGATGTTTTTGTTTTTCCAGGAATGTTCTGGAGCTGTTTGGGGTCCCGCTTGTATAAACCTGGACTCTGGGACTTGTTCATGGACTGTGATTATGGACAGCGATGATTGTATTATTCTGTTGTGTATGTTTTGTCATCCGTGTCAGGGTCCCTTTGGGCGATTTGCTGTAAGGTGCTCTGTAGGAGGCTTGATAAGGCTCGCTCTCTTTTCCTCATCTCGTAAGAGAAAGGTTTTTTGACAGGGAGCCGCGAAACTTTGGCGCTTCCACAAAGCTGCACATACAAATGCATAAATTTAGGTTGGCTAGCGTCATATCGTTATTGTTCGCGGGGAGAAGATTTGGTTTATTTGGCTGTTTGGTGCTCACGTGTGGCCTCAGGGGGCGACGAGGGGACGCAGGGAGTAATTTGGCCTTATTAGGATAATTGTTTTTCCTAGTTAATGGTTAACCTTAATTACATGCCTTGGAGCATGATAGACTTTCTTGACCAAGTAGATTCTTCCAAATTGTAGATAATAGGTTACCTTTTTGGGCTAACGCTGGTTTGTTGTTTCTTGCGAGGTGTCAGTTGCTGCTTCTATGTCTTGTAATGAGTTCGGGGATATCATTAAAGGTGGAATATGTAGTATATTTAATTAGTACCGAAGTCAGAATTCCTTTGAGAGGACCAAGTGTTTTGAGATCAGTTTTCCAGCCAACCATCTTTTCTTTGTATTTGTACATCAAAGGAATTCCTTCAGCCATTTGTATGTTTATTAGGGGTTTCCTTCTCTTCTCAGACAATAACCTGTCTTTGGTTTGCAGCAGAGGTTCAAGTTTTCAAAGAGGACTGATTTGCATCTTACGAGATAAGGGTACCATTTGGGCACCAGGCCAGTCTGTTAGACGCCAGCAGGCGGGTGTGGGTATTTTACAGACACACAGTGTCACCTTGTGGCCAGCAGAACACTCCAAATATGGACATGCGGAACGACCACCTTCCGTGTAAACCCAGGGGCGGGGCTAAATCCACGCCCAGATAATTAAACCTTTATAAACTGGCATCCAGGAGTTTCGGGGGCTTTTTCGTTGTCCTGGCTTTCTAAGCAGCTGGTATGACACTAAGGCTTGTTCAATAAATCGAATTAGCTCAAAAGCCAAGTGTCTCGAAGTCTTCATTCATTCCTGCCCAACGGAAGCTAGTGTTCTCCTGCGGGACCATCGACTCAGAACCCCAGGTGAAGAAATCCACCTCACAGACAAAAGATATGGGCCCGAACATATTGCAGTGAAGGTGCTGCCGACGGCGAAACTGTTGATGTGAAAGCTGCGGACACATTTACAGGTACGTATCTTACTAGGCTAGCGGTAAAGCACGGTACGCAACGTACGCAAGCACGCACATACATTAAAATGGGGAAGAAGTGCCAAACCTCTGTGTGTCTTTTGATGCCTAGCAGGTGAAATGACGATGACAAAGTCATCTAATGGTCTCAAACATGACATCGTTTCCCCTTAAATATGACTTTGAAGCACCTTGTGGTGCAATGTAATAGGTTATCTGATATTTTGAAAAGGTTAGACTCAATGTATATTTGTACTTTTGAACATGTAAAAAACATTGACTTTTGAACAGTTTTCACATATATATATATATATATATATATATATATATATATATATATATATATATATATATATATATATCTTATGGAATACTAATGCCATCACTTATCTCAAATTTTATATGATAATAGCCACATGATTTATGTATAGTGTGTGGGCATCGGTTAGCTTTGTGTTGTTCTGTTTGCCATTTTGATTTTACAGAGAAAGTGCTGTAATTTAATTTGCATTGACTGTTGAAAGTCTTGATTGTGAAAGTTTATAGATATTGTTAAGGCAATGAAAAATGTTACAGTAAGTGTATTGTGCAGCTTTTGAGATAGTAAAAACGTTACTGAAGTTCAAGCTTGCGTCATCTTATTATTTTGTCTTTGTGAGAGCTATAGTATACACTTTCTGACAAATATTGACGATTGATGATTTATTACCCTATGCCGCACATGCTGATGTCATTGGAAATCTGCCCAGATCCAGTCACCTGTCCAAACACCTGGTGATCGAGTGATAACACACTTGTCAATAGATTTATGACCTTTGGGAGTGAACAAGTCCCCAAAAGGGCCTCCTCCAGGAAGTGATGATGTCACAGAAAATTCTGGAAATCCCCGGGAAATGATTTCCGACCTTAGGGAATAGACGGGTCCCTAAAGCACCCCCTCTGTGGTCCCTCACATCCAGTCACCTATCCAAACACCCGTTGATAGCTTGATAACACACTTGTCAATAGATTTACGACCCTTGACAGTGAACAAGTTCCCAAGAGGGCCCACTATGGAAATTCGATAGACCCCTGCCACCTGCAGGAGGCCTCTTTCCGCCAAGTGGACCCCCAAGCGGCTCCCCCTCACTTCCATTCACATCCTCACACCTCACCCCCCACACATTCTCAGCCATGCCCCAAGAAAGCTGTCAATAGAATGATAACACAGACCCAAAGTGTTCACTTGGGTCAGAAAAAAATAAAATAAATTAAATATTACGAAAATCCCTGATTCCCACGCCATCTATGGGTGGTTCCTTTATTTCAATAAACACTCATACATATATGTTCTTAGAAACAATCATAAATTATCTTATCAACTCCGCCAAAGGCATGTCTGGGCATGTTCAGGCTTGACTGCGTCACAGTGATGTCATTGTCTATCCATATAGCAATATGCAAACCGAGCACACACCTGGATCTCTACAGTTCTTCCGCTAGGAGCGTGTGAGTCACGTTTCCAATTAGGATCAATAAGATTGTAGGTGACTTCTTCCCATGCCGTTTTGAGCAAAGAAAACTGAGTGCTTCACTCCACAGGAGTCCTCCGCTTATGTTTACGGGAAGTAATCCTTTAGAAACAATAATACTTTTCACCCTTGTACTTTGTGTTTTTATAAACAATACTGAAGACATCTTAAAATTTTCTAGAGGACCGCCCTCAAAGGCATGTCTGGGCATGCTCATTCTTGACCTAACACAGTGATGTCACAGTGTTTAAACATTTATTTTCATGTTCATCACCAGACTAGTGTTGGTGCTTTTGTTACTTTTAAAGTATTTCTTCACAATTAATTTCATATACTTGTTAGAGAGATCAGAGTTCAATGGTTTGGACACGTCCAAATGCCGCCCGATGGGGGGCAAATCCAGTGCAAACTGTAGGCCGGTCCCAAGCCCGGATAAATGCACAGGGTTGCGTCAGGAAGGGCATCTGGCTTAAAACTTTGCCAAACAAATATGGACCTTCATCTAAAGAATTCCATACCGGATCAGTCGTGTCCCGGGTTAACAACGTCTGCTCCCTGGCATCGTTAATCTGCAGGGCGTCGGTGGAAATTCAGCTACTGTGGGTCGAAGACGAAGGAGAGGTGGAAAGCGGGTTGCTAGGCAGAAAGAGAAGAGGAAAGCACAGAGCCTAGAATTGAATGTGGGGACTTTGAATGTTGGGACTATGACAGGAAAATCTCAGGAGTTGGTTGAAATGATGATTAGGAGAAAGGATGATATATTGTGTGTCCAGGAGACCAGGTGGAAAGGCAGTAAGGTTAGAAGTTTAGAGGCAGGGTTTAAATTATTTTACCATGGTGTAGATGGGAAGAGAAATGGAGTAGGGGTTATTTTAAAAGAAGGCCAAACGAGGCATATGATGACATGTATGCCAGATTGGACACTAAAGAAGGAGAAAAGGATCTATACAGGTTGGCGAGACAGAGGGATAGAGATGGGAAGGATGTGCAGCAGGTTATGGTGATTAAGGATAGAGATGGAAATGTGTTGACTGGTGGCAGTAGTGTCCTGGATAGATGGAAAGAATACTTTGAGGAGTTGATGAATGAGGAAAATGAGAGCGAAGGAAGAGTAGAAGAGTCAAGTGTGGTGGACCAGGAAGTGGCAATTATTAGTAAGGGGGAAGTTAGAAAGGCATTAAAGAGGACGAAAAATGGAAAGGCAGTTGGTCCTGATGACATTCCTGTGGAGGTATGGAAGCATCTAGGAGAGGTGGGTGTGGAGTTTTTGACCAGCTTGTTCAACAGAATTCTAGCAGGTGAGAAGATGCTTGAGGAATGGAGAAAAATTGTGCTGCTGGCCATTTTTAAGAACAAGGGTGATGTGCAGAGCTGTGGGAACTATTGAGGAATAAAGTTGATGAGCCACACAATTAAGTTATGGGAAAGAGTAGTGGAGGCTAGATGCAGGACAGAAGTGAATATTTGCGAGCAACAGTATGGTTTCGTGCCTAGAAAGAGTACCACAGATGCATTATTTGCCGAGAGGATTTTGATGGAAAAGTACAGAGAAGGTCAGAAGGAGCTACATTGTGTCTGTGGAGCTAGAGAAAGACTATGACAGAGTACCTACAGAGGAACTGTGGTACTGCATGCGGAAGTCTGGAGTGGCAGAGAAGTATGTTAGAACAATAAAGGACATGTATGAGGGCAGCAGAACAGTGGTGAGGTGTGCTGTAGGTGTGACAGAGGAATTTAAGGCGGAGGTGCATCAGGGATTAGCCCTGAGCCCCTTCCTGTTTGCAGTGGTGATGGATAGGCTGAGAGATGAGGTTAGACTGGAATCCCTGTGGACCATGATGTTTGCACATGATGTTGGGATCTGCAGGGAGCAGGTGGAGGAACAGTTAGAAAGATGGAGGCATGCACTGGAAAGGTGAGGAATGAAGATTATCTGAAGTAAGACAAAATATATCTGCATGAATGACAGGAGTGGAGGGGGAAGAGTGAGGCTACAGGGAGAAGAGATAGCAAGTGTGGAGGACTTTAAATACTTAGGGTTGACAGTCCAGAGCAATGGTGGGTGTGATAATGAAGTGAAGAAACGGGTCCAAGCAGGTTGGAACAGGTGGAGGAAGGTGTCAGATGTGTTATGTGACAGAAGAGTCTCTGCTAGGATGAGGGGCAAAGTTTATAAGACAGTAGTGAGGCCAGCCATGATGTACGGATTAGAGACAGTGGCACTGAAGAGACAACAGGAAGCAGAGCTGGAAGTGGCGGAAATGAAGACGTTGAGGTTCTCTCTAGGAGTGACCAGGTTGGATAAAATTAGAAATGAGCTCATCAGAGGGACGGCCAAGGTTAGATGTTTTGGAGAGAAAGTTAGAGAGAGCAGACTTGGTTTGGACACATCCCGAGGAGAGAGAGTGAGTATATTGGTAGAAAGGTCATGAAGATGAAGCTGCTATGCAAGAGCGCGGGAGGAAGACCAAAGAGAAGGTTGATAGATGTCGTGAGGGAAGACATGAGGGCAGTTCGTGTTAGAGAGGAGGATGCAGGAGATAGGCTGATATGGAAAAGGATGACACGCTGTGGCGACCCCTAACAGGACAGACCGAAAGGAAAAGAAGACAACATTACTACTGCAGCATTTAATTCAATCACTATACTCAAGTAGGATATTACATTACATTATTTAAACCGATGAATGAAGTGTGAGTTACTTTACTGCTGCAGCATTTAACCCATTCACTGCAGTAGGATGTTACAGTATTTAAACATTTAAAAGTTCATCAACTAACTAGTGTCAAAACGGGGATAGGGCGATATGCTGTAAAAGTTGTATTATGGTATGAATTCAATTTTCATGACGTTTTCTATGAAAATAAATAAAACTCAATCAATATTTAACAGTTTACCTTTAGTTTTCAACCCAGACTGTAAAGCACCAAATGAGTGGTTGAATCCTCGTATTTATCAATGCAATTAGTACACATACGCTGACTTACTAACATTCATTATTCAAAGTTTTAAGGGTTTTGACAGGATATTTTTTTCACACCTGAATTTATAAAATCAGTATTTTATAATTGACAATTGCTAAAATACAACTTCCATATATCCTGCACCTCCGGAGTATTAACAACACATCTCCTCTCATAGGCATTTAAAAATGTTTTTTTCCATCATTTCAAGAATACAGATTAATGATATTATCAGTAATGCGATTGTTACGCATCGGCTGACTTACTAACATTCACAATTGAAGTTATTCAGATATTTTCCACCTCACCTTTAAAAACAATGGTATTTTCTACATTGTCTGTTTATTGTTTTTGTCATACCTACAGCTGGAGTACTGTATATTGTGTATGCGCATGCTCAGCTGTAAACTATTTACCGCATTTTTAAGGGTACGTTAGTAAACATTTGAAATATTAATAACGTCTTTAGGCATCCTAATTTTCGGTATATTTTTTTTGTTTAAACTATCAACACATTGCCTTGAGAGATGAATGTTTTTTCTAGATACAAACCGTTGTTCTAGCTATTTTACGCCATGACTTATGCGCAAAGAAAATTGATATGACGACCTGATGATGACAGTGATTACAACAACCAGTGGTTTGGCATACTAAACAATTCTTCCAAAAAAAGAGGCTTCAAGATTTTTATTACCACTCTCAGTTGAAGCTTATTCTGACACTAAACATAAAATGACAGAGAATTACATGTTGAGTATTTAAAACAACCAGAAAGCTTTTTCTTACGAAAGACGGTGAGGTTATTGCTGTAACACCAAGCAAAATGCCATAGACAGGCTAACGAATTTAGTCTGTATATGAATATGAGGGTGTACGATAAACTATAGCATGGGCTATCAAATGGCACAATATTTGAATTTCTACAGTCGTATGATATATTTGTATCTATATGACATTCATGCACGGGTTAAAAAAACAATGAAATGCAAGCTACTCTCCAGTTACTTCAGTAGTTTTTTTCCACTTTCACTTCACTTTCGCTCACTGAATACTTAACTTTTCAAGTACTTATTTCATCCATGCAAATCAGTTGCCTTTCGGCGAAATTTGCCGTTTTGAACTCAAAATAGGCCATTTACGTGAATCGTATAGATCCGAAGAGTTTTTCCTGGGGGTGGGGGGGTTGCTGTCGCTGACATCATGGGCTGTTTCGTACCCCTTGAACGCTGGCAGCTAGATCCATTCCACACATCCACACACAGATGTAATTTCTGAATCTTACTTCGCGGCAGACTAATATGCGAGTGCATTGGCCTGGAGTTCCGCCTGTGTGCTCGGGACTTGGTTTGGGTAAGTCACAGGAGTTGACGAGACAAAAAAAAACCACTTCCGCTGCTTCTGCTGTTAAGAAGTAACGGTACTTGTACTCCATTACAACGATCTAAATGTCGTTCGCTACTTTTATTGATCAATTATTGCTTATTTATCAACTATTTCGTGCGCGAGACTACGACTTCCGCACTGGGCGCAGTTTGTCTCAGTCCAATTTAAGTGCTAGTGACGTTTAAGTCTAGTAATTACGTCTAGAAAGTCACATGACCTCACACAATGTCTTCCATTGGGCTTTCCGGGCATAGGTATTCATTCTAGATAAGCCTGCCCCGCTGATCGTCGTGCGTATGTGGCAGCCGTGTTGGGAAGGTCATCGTTACCATGAAGGCAACGGTGCGCTACTCGTGTTTAAATTTAGATGAAGCAAAACAACAACTTTCATGTTTTGTCGTATTTTTCTGGGACTGTCTGCCCATATGTGGATATTTCAGCTCACTTATAACTTGAGAAAACACCGTGCACTAAATTGCAGATGTTTTGGGGAATTTTGACTGTGGATACACATACACTCACACAAGCACACACACATCTAAATTTGCACATTCACATTTTAGATTTTTTTTTAATTGATGTTCAATATTTGGCTACTCTACCCACCTTTGGAGCGGAAATCCTCTATTGCTACTCTTACGTTTAAGCAACATTTTTGCTCATCAGATCAGCCAGTGTCGTATTTGTTGCACTGGTCTTTTGTATTTTGGCGTTGAGGTGCTGCGGGTCCTGGCCCTGGCAGCGGAACTGCGAAGCACACGTAACATCGGCAACAAGACCTGATCCGCTAGTTACTAGTACATCTTGTATTAATTAGGAAACGTGGCTACAATTATCTAATTCGTTGACAGATGTTAATGTTAACTGTATTAAGCGACGGAGTGATGTTAAGGATTATGTCACAACACAGAATGAACTAACTTCAAATTCAGAAATAGCCAATAAAAACAGAAATATTTTACTTAATATTTTCCTGGAGGATGCATTTGGGATTAGCCTTTGAAGTTGGTAATAGTGAAAAATGAAGTGAAACAGATGATGATTTTATTCAATTCTTTTCCAGAATGAGAGTGCTTAAAGACGAGGATGCTATTTATGTGGCACATCTTGAAGCAGGCATCAGGTGCAGGTGGAGATGGGCCTGGCTCAAGTTGGGGGCCAAAGGAAAAAAAAAAAAAAAAAAGAAGAAATGAGCCAAATGTAATTATAATCTTAAATTTGTACATCAACATGTACTTGAGCGGTTTAAATAAGTGTTTTTCTGCATGGAGAATTTTTTTTTATTTTGCCTTATTGTAATGTTCAATGCTTAATTTATGTTAAAATAAAAAAAATTCTCTGCGGGGGATCCACCACACCCCCTCTACAAGGTTTTTGTTTTTTTGTCACCTTTTTCATACCTTCGGTGTTTGCGTGTCTGTTATTTGGAAGACTACATTTTACTTTTACTTGAGTCATCTTTTCCTAAGTATCAGCATGTACTCCTACATCAGTAGCCTACTTTTTTTGACTACTCAACCAACCTCTACACATACACATTCCATAAATGACGAGAAAACTGACAGGACATTATACACTACAGGGGACAAAGGTGACTAGATATGAGGGACCACTGAGGGGGTGTAATTTTTGGACAGGTGACTGGATCCGGAAAGATTTCCAGCCCTGCCATTTCCTGTTTGTGTTGGGGGATTTCCGGTCATATTCCGGTTTCCGGTTTGACTTCCGGTACTATTTTCGGAGACGTCATTTCCGATGACGTTTGCACTTCCGGCATATGGTCATAAATCATCACTCGTCAAATTTTGACATAAAGTGTACACTATATCTCTCTTTTGTGTGGTCTTAATTACTGCTGAAAGATTGTAACACTATCACGTCATAAAATATGAAAATAGTTAACAGTTGAAACTGGAGCATTTGTTCAAAATAAAGAAAAATACATCAAAATGTAATCAAATGTAATTAGTTACATTACTTTGAGAAAGTAATTGAAATAGTTACACTACTATTACATTTTCAAAAGGGTAACCTTTCATTGTAACCAATTACATTCTCAAAGTAATCTGCCCAATACTGCAGAGGGGCTATTGAAGGACTGGGTGACCCCAGTCATGGTGGCAGTGAGGAGGTGGTGCTGGTCTTGGGGAAGGAGGAGGAATATGTGGTTGTCTTGTTGGGCGAGGATGAGAAGAAGGAAGAGAATGGAACATCCATCCATCCATTTTCAACACCGCTTATCCTGGTTAGGGTCACAGGGCGCTGGAGCCTATCCCAGCTGACTTCGGGCGAAAGGCGGACTACACCCTGAACTGGTCGCCAGTCAGTCACAGGGCACATATAGACACGGACAACCATTCGCACTCACACCGTCACTGAGTGGGAACTGAACCCACGCTGCCCGCACCAAAGTCAGGCGAGTGTACCACTACACCATCAGTGACCCAGAATGGAACAGGAACCATCAATAACCAGACTGGTAGTGATACAGTGTGTCAGGCTGCCGTACTGGCTCGGTAATTTGTATTATGTATAGTATACCACAGATATGATGAGACCTACAATCGTGGTCACTGCTCA